>NC_142756.1:19199978-19366827 GCF_054948205.1 Urtica dioica subsp. dioica
TGGAGGTTGCATATGCGAAGAACTACGTGGAAGAACAAAAGAAGCGGTGGACGAAGTATGGGTTCACTATTATGACTGATGGTAGGACGGGGCCGACCAGGCTGAGCATCATCAACAACATGGTTTATTGCACTGGTGCGACGGTGTTCTTGAAGTCTATTTATACATCCAAGAAGATGAAGACAAGGGACTACATCATCGGAATATTGAAAGATGTGGTCAAAGAAGTCGAGAAATACAATAACATCCAAGTTGTGACTGACAATGGATCAAACTACAAGAGTAACTAGTACGAAACTGGCTCGGCGTTATAATTGTTACTAGACACCTTGCGTCAGGCATTGTTTAGATTTGATGTTTGAAGATATTGGGAAGAGAGACAATGTTAATGGGGCTATCAGTGCAGCAATGGATGCGATGAAGTTCATCTACAACAACAGCATTGTGTTGTCCAAGTTACGGGAGACATCCCCGGGTGAAATTGTCTGTCTTGGGACAACGAGGTTTGCAACAAACTATCTTGCTCTTAGAAGTCTCTGGGAGAAAAAATGCGTTGAGGACGATGTTTACTAGCCAATTGCAGGAAGACAACAAATTGAGCGTCACATCTGCGGGTAATCCACTACCGAGACTTTTATGAACCCAGGGTTTTGGCAACTGTCGATGACACGTGTACCATTTTTGAGCCTATGTATACCACTCTTCAATTAGTGGATACTGAAGGGCATCCGGCGATGAGATTAATGTACTATGTGTTCCACGAGATGAAGAAGAAGTTGGAAGCGTTGAATTAAAAAAAATGGGTTCTCGACATTGTGGAGCATATGTGGAGTACTCAGATGTGTCATCCATTACACATGCCATGTACATTTATTATTGTAAACTTCTCAACTTATAATGATATGTAGTTGACATTCTATTGTTTTACAACTTTCTTCCTCCATCCAAAGTTGTAATATAACCCAGAAATGATCATGGACAATAATCACATGGCCGCTATCACGAAGGTGTTCGATACTGTAATCAGAGAAGAATTGGAGAAAAAGGTTGTATTTTCTTATTCATTGTTCATGGGTATTCATACACGTATAAACATAACGTATAAGCAAAGTATTAACTACGTAATATTCTCCTAATTACTACATAATATTCACATAATCTTAACACTCCCCCTCAAGCTGGAGCATGTATGTTAATCATGCCCAGCTTGTTATAAAGATATTCGACCCAAACCCCATTAAGTGCTTTTGTAAAAAGATCCCCTATTTGATTGTCTGTTTTTACATATGATGTGGACATCGAGCCTGGTTGAATCTTCTCGCGAAAAAAGTGAAAGTCGTTCTCAATATTTTTTGTGCTCTCATGAAAAACTGGGTTTGATGCGATATGGATGGCAGCTTGGTTGTCGCACCATATTGTCGCTGGCAAAGTGACGTCGAAGCTTAATTCAGTCAATAATTGATGTATCCACATTATCTCGCATGTTCCTTGGGTCATCGCTCTGTATTTCGACTCTGCACTTGATCTTGATACTACATGTTGCTTCTTGCTCTTCCATGAGACCAAGTTTCCTCCGAAAAATACGCAATATCCATTAGTTGATCTTCTATCTATCTTAAACACTTCATAGTCTGCATCCGTAAAGCATTCAATTCGATTATGACCATGATTTGAGTATAGGATTCCACGTCCTAGTTCTCTTTTCAAGTAACACTAGATCTGCTCCAATGTCGCCCAACGATCAACTGTCGGGGACACCAAGAATTGGCTTACTATGCTGACGGAGTATGCAATGTCTGGACGAGTAACGGTGAGGTAGTTCAACTTGCCGACCAATATTCTATGTCTTTCAGGATCATCCATGTTAGATAATAGCAACTAAATAGAATAATTACGGTGAGGTAGTTCAACTTGCCCACGAGAGATAATAAATAAATAATTACTAAATAGAATAATGGTTTACTTTATTAGCATCATATGATTAGTGGGTTGGTGTCTGAACATCAGAATCAATAGCAACTATCATCCATAGCCTCCGTATTAAATTGAGTCACATGCTAGGCACCTGAGTTCGGGCGGTGTTGCTAAAGCATGCTCGATGACTGATACATGTCTGGACAACTGTATCTAAACTCATATATGCGCAACACTAGTGAAGGTTGATCACGACGTGCGAGCATTCTACACTTGTGGTAAGTGTACGACTCGGACATACTTTGGTTGTAGATGTGTTGTTTAAGTACCGTTACGACACACTAACCGGGGTCGCTACTATGGTCAAAGTAAGACTTGATCTAAATCTTGAAGTGATCATGGATACTGGATCATGTTACCGAACTCTTTGACTCATTCGCTAAAAGGCTACTATCATGCTAATCACAGCTTATGTCTTGGGAGTTTTCGGAGCATGATTCGAGTGGGAAGTGGTTGACAGATACAGAATCCAGCCTTCTTGAAAGAAGGTCAATGTTCACTCACCTAAGGGTTGATTCCAAAACCGATAGATTGCCAGTACTTCCGAAGTATGTACGTTCGGAAGAATCTTTCGCTGGGAAAGCAATAGTGCTTAGGGTATATATGTATCAAGAAAGGTATAACGGATTAATTGACCTTTCTCGATATGGGTTGAACTTGGAGGATCTTGAACACGTACTGACTAGATCAGTGGACACTCGTTACGATGAGTAAATATAATTCTAGTATAAAGGAGAGTTCAGTCTTGGCTTACCTAGTTGGAGTCTGACTAATATTAGACAAATCGATGTGGAAAAGAGAAAAGACTTTTCCGTCTTTTCATCGGATTTGTTAAGCTTCTATTACTAGGTTCATAGTCTCTGATTCAGCTTCGATAAGATGAATAAGGAACCTCTAATAATAATGTGTTTCATTATTATAATCTCACTAGCTATAATTGCGATTGACAGCATCAATTCTGAAATATGGGTATTTGCACAATTAAATAATTATTTATGGTAGTATTAATTATTTATTGTTTGATCAGGTAAATAATTAATCAATTTTTTTTATTTTTTTTATTGTTGGACTAAGTAAAAAAATAATTAATTGGGTTTTAAGCAATTGAGTCTTGCACCAAAGTGGGAATCGAATTTCATAGGTTATGGGCACAAGATTTGCGTCAAATACCTCTTGGCCATAGGTCAAAATTCCTTCCTCACCATTATAGGTACTTACCAATATTTTCTATTTAGTTGTTTAAATAAAGAAGAGAGAAAAATATTTAAAATGAAATAAGATATTGTCATTTATTTCCTTTCATGAATATAAGGAGAGAATAATATTTAAAAGAAAATAAGATATTGTTCTTTATTCTCTCTCATGAATATTAATGAGAATAATATTTAAAATGAAATAAGATATTGTCCTTTATTATCTCTCATGAATATTAATGAGAGTAATATTTAAAAGGAAATAAGATATTGTCTTTTATTCTCTTTTATGAGAGAATAATATTTAAAAGGAAATAAGTTGTTTCCTTTATTCTCTCATTAATTAATATTCTCTATTTAAACAGGAAATAAATTCCATAGATATTGATCTGGTGGCTAAGAGTAGGATTCATGAGATAAGATCCAATGGCCAAGCTTAGATTCACTAGCGTGAACATAATAAAAGAAAATAATATATTTTGGAAACTACCAAGAATATATCATTTCCACTACTATAAATAGAGGGTTCATGAGAAGAGAAAATTCAAGCTTTGGAAAGCCCAAAATTTGTCCAACACAAGTGTGTGGCTCTCTCTCTCTCTCTCTCTCTCTCTCTCTCTCTCTCTCTCTCTCTCTCTCTCTCTCTCTCTCTCTCTCTCTCTCTCTCTCTCGGAATTGCTCTATTCCATTCTTAGAAAATAAGAATAAGATCTTGAAACAACACTTGTTTCTTGATCGCGTGAGATTAAAGAGTGTGGTCTCACGCCGTATTTATTTATTCGTCCGGAGATTATGTTTCGGAAGACTACACTATCATCAAGAGGAGTACGAGGATCTAGAAGCTTGAAGAAACAGAATAAGGCATTTAAAGACAAGGATTTAAAAGCTTGAAGAATGAGATCAATGCGTTCAAAGACGAGGATCTGAAAGCTTGAAGAAGGAGATCAAGGTGATTGAAGACGGATTGTTAAAGCTAGAAGATTCTGTTCGTGAGCCCAGTTCATAAGTTCTCTATAAACCTTGTTCTCTGATCTTATTGGTTGCTTGACATGTTTAAATGCTTTCATTATTTAATTAATAAAGTAAATCTAGATCTTGTTAGATAATCATCCTTTTAATTAGCTCTTGTTAGTGTAATTAATTTATTCCGCAACTTATATGATTATCAAGGTGAGCACATAAACCCGACGAGTTGTATCGGAGCGAATGTTCATGTCCGATACTCTCCTCGTTTCCTTAAAGCTGGTATCGGAGCGACCATTCGTGTCTGATACCACATCTGTATTTACAACAAGTGATGTTAGAGCGATTGTGCGTGTCTAATATCTTAGGTGTTTCACCAACAAGTGGTATTGGAGCGATTGTTCGTTTCCGACACCACTCGGTTGTTCATCAAAAAGTGGTATCTGAGCGACTGTTCGTGTCTGATACCAACCCTGTTTCACCAGTAATCCATTGGTTCTCCCTCCTTAGTAAGCTGCATGTTAGGAGTCATTGTGGCACTACATGGTTTGGTCCCTAATTTTCCTGTCTCGGAAAGCAAATCGAATACATACTTCCTTTGAGATAAGAATAGACATTTTTTGCTTCTCGATACTTAAACACCCAAGAAGTATTTTAGCCTGCCCAAGTCCTTCGTGTGGAGGAATATTTTGAGAGATGAAATGCCGGTAGTATCACTTCCTGTAATTATTATGTCGTCAACATAAACGACTAGGAGAATGACACCATCTTTTGTGCTTCTGAGAAATACAGAGTCGTCGGATTTGCTCTTTCAAAGTCCGAATTGTTCAAGCGCCTGGCTAAACCTTCCAAACTAAGCACGAGGACTCTGTTTAAGCCCATACAATGCTTTCCGAAGACGACAAACACGACCATACTCCCCCTGAGCAATAAAACCAGGAGGTTGCTCCATATACACTTCTTCATGTAAATCTATGTGCAGAAACGCATCCTTAATGTCGATTTGGTGTAGATACCAGTCATGGGTTGCTGCCAGGGATATGAAGAGTCGAACCAATGTAAACTTGACAACCGGAGAGAAAGTGTCGGAGTAGTCAACACCATAGGTCTGGGCAAAACCTTTGGCGACTAAGCGGGCCTTCAATCGAGCAAACATGCCATCCGGATTCATTTTGACTATGAAGACCCATTTACATCTAATTTCTCGTTTCCCTGAAGGAAGAGTAACCAACTCCCAAGTGCTATTGTCATATAAGTCATTCATTTCCTCTGTCATTGCTTTCTGCCAACCTGGATAATCTAATGCCTCACAAACATTTTTAGGAATGGTGATAGAGTCGAGGGATGAAACAAAGGCATATCAAGAGGATGACAATAGATTCTATGAGATAGAAGAAGAGATGGGGTAAGTACATTATCGTTTACCTTTGCGTAATGTGATGGGAAGATCATCGATTGGAGGTGGATCTGATGAGGAAGGACCTCGTGTAGGACATGTCTCTGGAGGATCAATGAGCGTGTGTGGCACCGGACGGACACGACGAGTGTAGATCTTGATTGGAAGAGAAGGTGATGCAACACTAGGAGCAGTTTCAGTGGTGTTTGTGGAGTCAGGAGCTAAAGGAGGTGGTACCTGTGAGGGAGATGGAACGTCTGGTGAAGTAATGGAATAGACTAAAAGATTATCGTCCTCGTGTGGTTGCAAGGTTGGTTAATCAGATGTAAAGTAAGGCAAGTGTTCCGGAAAGGTGACATCGATAGACACAAGGTACCTTTGGAGACTATGACAATAGCATCGATACCCTTTTTGAAGACGAGAGTATCCCAAGAGCACACATTTTAAAGATTTTGGATCTAATTTGTGAGACCTGGACGAACATCCCGAACAAAACATATACTACCGAAGATATTTGGATTAACGGGGAAAAAAGGCTTTTGAGGGAATAATGTTTTGTACAGAATCGCACCTTGAAGAACAGATGATGGCATACAGTTGATAAGAAAACATGCAGTAGAGATGGCATCAGCCAAAAACACTTTGGAACACCTGATTGAAATAGCAAAGCTCGTGCAGTTTCAAGAAGGTGCCGATTTTTGCATTTAGCAACTCCATTTTGGGACGGAGTATCAACACATGATGTTTTATGAAGCATGTCATTTTGGGTCATGTAATTTTGGAATTGACTAGACATGTACTCTTTGGCATTATCACTACAGAATGTGCGAATAGAGATATTGAATTGAGTACGGATCTCAACACAAAAAGAGTAAAATAATTAGAATAATTCATAACGGGTTTTCATCAAAAATAACTGAGTTACACAAGAAAAATCATCCACAAAAGTGTCAAAGTATCAAAAACCTGGTTTGGACGTAATAGGACATAGACCCCAAACATTTTAATGAACTAATTCAAATGTAGCGCTAGATCACTTATTGATCCTAGGACTGGAACTAAGGCGATGATGTTTAGCAAACTGACATGACTCACAATCTAAAGAAGAAACTAAGTGAAATTGAGGACAAAGAAGCTTGAGAAGAGAAAGGGAATGGTGACCCAAATGACATGTTCTTAAAGGGCAGACGTGATGTTGGGGCATGCAATGGATTTGGGTGTGTCGAGAATGTAGAGTCCTCCTGATTCATGTCCTTTACCAATAGTCCGTTTCGTCATGAGATCCTGAAAAACACAAGAGTTGGGGAAAAATTAGATTGAGCAATTTAACGTTTTTGTGAGTTGGCTAACAGACAAGAGGTTAAATGATAGGTTGGGTAAGTGCAAGACTTAAGATAGCGACAAAGAAGGAGAATGTGTGATAGTGCCAGAACCAATAACATTGGAAGGGGATCCATCGACTAAGGTAACCGTGGAAGCGGAAGCATGATGTGTAAGGGTGGATAAGAGTTTTGAATTACCTGTCATATGATCTGTGGCACCGGAATCAATGACCCATTTGGAGGATGAGGAAAGAAGACACGCACTCAGATTATCTGATTCAACAATGGCAGCGACAGAGGGTTTTGAAGTCCTTAGTGATTCTTGATACTCAAAAAATTTGGCATACTCATCAGCAGGGACACGAACCAAATTGTTGTCAAAGGATGTAGCAACTGCCGATGGGTTCTTTTGAATCTTATATTGAAGCTTTCGGCGCTCTTAGATCGTGTGACCTGGTTTCTTGCAATAGTTACAAGTGACTACTGCAGTGTCTGTTGGACGAGAATCTGAATTCCTTGGGGCTCCAGATTTGTAATAAGCGGGGCGGCTTGAATTATGCGTGCTTTGGGATAGTAGAGCTCCATGACAAGATTAGACGGGGTTCCCTCCGTGCGAAGAACGCGGATGAACACCTCTTGGAGAGAGGAAATGTCGGAACCAGAGATGATCTAATACCTTGCAGTGTCAAAGGTCGAAGGCAGTCTCGCAAGAAAGCTCATAATTTCCATTTGCTCTCACTGTTGTTGCTGAACTTTCACGTCGACACTAAACGGCAGCAACATGTTGAGCTCTTCGTAGATCTTCTTAAATTCCATAAAGTAGGTGGTGAGAGGTTGGTCCTGTTTTTCAGCTCTATAGAAGGCTTTGCATACATCGAACATGCGAGAGAGATTCCCTTTTCCAGAATAAAGAAAATCTAAGCAGTCCATTAATTCTTTGACAAATTCGAAATGATTAACAAGACCAATTATCTGTTGGTGATTAGTGCACCTTAAATAACCAATTGAATGCGGAAAAGAATAACTATGCTAACAAGAGCTAATTAAACATAGTTATTAACAAGATCTAGATTACTTAATTAATTGAGCTTAAGAAACTTTATCAAGCAACCAAATCATAAAAGACGAGTTTATAAGAAAACTTATGGGTTAGGCTCAACTATTGAAATCTTCAAGCTTTCTTCTGAAACTCCTTTGCTCTTCTGTTGGCCTTCCTCTTTCTTTCAACTCCAGAACGATCAGACTTCTGAACTTCACTCCTTGGACTCGTAGCGATGACACCAAAGTCTTTCGAAATGTAATCTTCGAGGGGAGTAAGAAATATGAGTGGGCAACAATATTTTTCTCACTTGTGATCTCAAACAACGAGTTTCGATCACATCGTATTTATGGGATTGGAATCACGAAATTCCGAGGGAGAGAGAGAGAAAGAGAATGTTGGACGACCAAAACAGGAGAGAGAGAGCATGTGTTGGTCGAATTCTCCAAGGCAGGAAAAGGTTAATTTTTGCCTATCATTAGTCATCTATTTAAAGAAGTCCAAAGGATATATTTTGGAATATTCCAGAATATATTATTTCATTTTATTGTGTAAACCACTGTAGGATTTAATCTCAGCCCTAGGATCTCAACAAGTGAATCATACTTTTTCTCTCATCCATCAGATCAGTATCTAGGATATTATTTTATACAACAGTATAAAATATTTTGCTGTTGAGAAAATCTAGGAAAATATATTCTCCTAGATATTCTCCTAAATATTCTCATAATATTTAGCCTAAATATTAGGAGAGAATATAGGACAATCATATCTCCTATATTTTCTCCTTTATTTTAGGAATGAAAAAACAGAAAAAATACTGGTTATCAACCAGTTCAAAAAATCGTCCATCACCAATAGGGAGGTCCAAATTTTTTTCTTTTTCAAGGCCTAATAGCTTTAAACCCATTAAACACTTATTTACTTGTCCAAGAATAAATAATAAGTTTATTTACTTGATCTAGCAATAAATAAACAGCTTTACTATAAATATTTATTTAATTCCCAAAATACCCTTTTTTGGAATTAATGTTGTCAATCACTATTACAGCTTTGTGAGAAAATTAATAATGAATTTATTATTATCAGAAAGTTCTTACTCGCCTTTATCAAAGCCGAATCGAGGACGATAGACCTAGTAGTAGAAGCTTAACAATCTCGATAAAAGACAAATTATTCCTTTCTCTTTTCGAATCGATTTGTCTAGTCCATTACAATACTCCACCATGTAATCCAGGATTGAATCCAACTTTAATATATTATATTTACTCATCGTAATGAGTGTCCACTGATTTACTCAGTACGTGATCATGACCCTCCAGGTTCTCCCATATTGAGATAGGTCAATTTGTTCCGTTATACCTTTCTCGTTACATATAAGCCCTAAGCATCGTTGCTTCCCTAGCGAAAGATTCTTCCAAATGTAAGCCGACTTTGTGAGTGTGCGCAATCAATTGATTCTGGAATTAACCATTAGGTGAGACAACATTAACCTTCTTTCAAGAAGGATGGATTTCGTATCTGTAATAACACTTTCATCTACAATCATGTCCCGACTTCGCAAGACACTTATTTGATCAGCGTATAACCACTACTACAAAATTGATTTTCTGATGCGCAAGACTATCAGATGCGACTAGTCGCATCTAAAAGTTATTTAGATGCGACTAGTCGCATCGGATAGTCAATAAGAAGCCGAAAAAATTCGCTCAAATTGTCTTTTGATTTTGACAATCCGATGCGACTAGTCGCACCTGAAAATATGTTGAAACTTTCAGGTGCGACTGTGTCGCATCAGATAGTTTTAAATTTTTGGGCGGGCCTCATCTCCCCCTCTTTTATTTCATTAATCTGACGTGGCGAATGAAATTTTTATTTTTTTTAATTATAATCCGGTGCGACTAAGTCGTACCTGATGTTTATGGTTTGTTTAAAAACCCAGGTCGCGATCCTTTCTTCTCCAGCCGCTCAAACCATTTTTTCACTCTGTTTAAAAACACTCTCTTCTCTCTCTCGAAAAAAACACTCTCCTCTCTCTCTGCCAACTCCGCCGCGCTCCGCCTTTTCCACCACCTCCGCCGCTTCTCTCTCTCTCTGCCTCATCTGCCTCACGCTCCTCCGTCTCTCCGCCAAGCCGCGTGCGCCACCAGCCACGCTCCGCCGCTGGTGGGACCTCCGCCGCCGCCGCCAGCAGCCCCTCCGAACCTCGCCTGGCGCTCAGCCCCTTGGCCTCGAGCCCCTCCGACCACAGCTCCGGTGCTGCCCCTCCGAACCTCTGCCGAGCCTTGTTCCAGCTCACTCTCACTCTCCGGCTCTCTCTCTGCCTCACTCTCACTCTCTCCGTCAGGTCATCGTTAGCTCTTCCGGCCGAGCTTCCGACCGCCGCTCAGCCTCGACAGCCTCGGCGTCTCTGCCCCGACAGCCCTTCTGCCTCGACGCGTGCTCAGCCTCGGCGTCGCTGCAATCCCGGTAAATAATTTTTTGAATTATAAATTTTAAATAATTAATAGGCTGATTCTATTAGAATCAGCATTTAAAAAAAAAAAAACTACAGACAATCAGATGCGACTAGTCGCATCTGATACCTTCGCGGGAAAAGTATCAGATGCGACTAGTCGCATCTGATTGTGCTGTAACCCGCCAAAATATTAGCGGGGAATTACTATCAGATGCGACTAGTCGCATCTGATACTTTTCCCGCGAAGGTATCAGATGCGACTAGTCGCATCTGATACTATAATTCCCGCTTTAATATCTTATTTTGGAGGATATTTAGGTGCGACGTTTGGTGCGACAAGTCGCACCTAAAATGTCTCACCTGATAGTGATGACTTTCAGGTGCGACAAGTCGCACCTAAAAGCATCAGGTGCGGACTTTCAGATGCGACTTTGTCGCATCTAAAGTCGCACTTGATGACACTTTCAAGTGCGACTCTGGCACTTTCAGGTGCGAATTTTGTCGCACCTGATGCTATCAATTGTACTAGTGAACTAACCTTTAACGTGGTGAGTCAAAGAAGCCGGTAACATGATCTAGAAGTCCATGATTACTTCAGGATATTATATCGAGCGACACTGTGACCATTATAAGCGGCCTCGGCTAGTGCATCGTAATAGTCCTTAAACGACGCATCTATCAAAATCAAAGCATGTCCAGGTCGTCCACCTTCTGCAAGTGTATAATGCTCCCACTGAGTGATCAACCCTCACTCATGTTCCACATATAAGACTTTAGATAAGGCTTTCCAGGCGCATATCAGTCATCGATCCCTGTTTTAGTTCACCGCCCGAACTCGGATGCCCAGCATGCGACTCGGTTTAACACGGAGACTATGGAATGACAAATGTTTGATAAATCTTTGGATTAAGATACTATCGCTTTCAACTCATAAAGATGGTAAATGACAAACTTTATTTTATTAATTATTTCAGCGAGAAGTTACAAATAATCTCTTCGCATGGGCGAGAATTCCTAACATGATCTCACTATCAATGGAGTTATGGATTTGGAGGAAAAGACGAGCATCATCACGAAGCCATGCTTGCTTTGACTCGTCACTTGGAGCCGTATCGGTTAGATGATCATCTTTGTCGATACTCCGGACGACTAATTGGATGGTTTTGCTCCAATCAAGGTAGTTAGAACCACTCAACTTGTGGTCCGTGATCTTCGAGAGTACCGGAACGACCTCCGATACAGTGATGGCTTTTTCGGCCTTTTTTTGTGGCGGCGCGTGGGTCAGCGGAATGGACAGCTTTTGGCACATAATTGATCGGAATTGAGTTTCTGAATGGTCTGGGTAGGTGGTGAGTGTAAGAGATTGATGAATTTAGATGACAATAATCAAACGATTTCGGAGGCTTAGAGGATTTTCTGAAAAGAGCAAATTTTGAAACCCTAATCTAATGGTTTAGGGCAGGTTTATCTCGAACCCAGATAATGGGATATTTGATTTCAAATTTTCGGAATTTTCGGATGGCTCTGATACCATGTAATCAGAGAAGAATCAGAGAAAAATGTTGTATTTTCTTATTCATTGTTCATGGGTATTTATACACGTACAATACATAACGTATAAGCAACGTATTAACTACTTAATATTCTCCTAATTACTACATAATATTCTACGTAATATTCTCCTAATTACTATATAATATTCACATAATCTGTAATAGATACCATGCATCCGGAGTTAGATGGGTCCACTCTTGGAAAAGAGGTATAATTTTCTAAGAATGAAATTCGTTGAGATTTATTATTATGTCTACAAAATTTGAAGTTGCATTTAATTTTGCTATTACACTTGCACGCATTTCGAGAAGTTGGATGAGACTTTTCACAAAGAAGTGTTATATCGGCACGAGGGACATTGAGTGCAAGTAAGTATTATATTATGTCATGGAATGCTATGAAATGAAATTATATGACTTTATGTCACATGATTGCAGGTGAGTGGTGAGAATGTTACATAAAGTAGACTCCAAGTTATGGACATTGGCCATTCGAATCTTGTCACAGACTTCATCAGCGTCTTCTTGCGAGAGGAATTGGAGTACGCTCGCCCTCGTTAATACCAAACAGAGGAATCGCCTAGCGTACAAGAGACTCGAGAAGCTTGTCTTCTGCTCATACAAATGAAATTGGAGCTCAAAGAAATTACTCGGATTCAAGACACTCGACGGCCCCAATAGATCCTTTGGATATCATCGAAAGAGCTTTTAAACGTCTGGACAATGATAATAAAGGAGAAGATGACATGCTTCATTGGATTGACTTTATTCACTTTGACGACAACAACCTAAACCCAGATCCGACAATAGCTCAAATGACTCGAGAGCTTGGACTTAATTTGGAGCGAGTGATGTCCGAGGAAGTCCTTCCTCAAGACGAATCCAGTGACAATTCCGATTCTGATGGTGAGGGATGTAGATGTGGAGGTGGATCAGGTGGATCTGATGGTGGAAGAAGTTCATATGGTGGTGATCATGGTTCTTATGGTGGTGATAGATGTAGAGGTAGAGATAGAGGTGGAGGTTCCTATGGTGGAAGAGGTACCTACGATGGTGATCGTGGTTCCTATGGTAGTGGTGGAAGTGGAGGCGGAGGTTTTATAGTGTTGGAAATGGGGTTGGATACATAACACCATCGGATGATGACTATGACCGTCTTCACTCTGCCTTTTTTATTCTGGTTACGGGCGCGGCCACCACGGATATATGAATGATGTCATGTCATTTACGTCTAACAATGATGTTGATGAATTGTCCAACAACTTTGGATCGGTAGGAATTGCTCCTCAAGGCTCGGAGTACTCTTCATTTACATATTACGAAGGATCTTCCTCTTACAACGACGAGTACTATCCACCACAACTTCTCAGCACCATCGCCAGAGTCAAGCCGCATCCAGATTATCCCCGTATTCTTTCTCTGTTGGTGAATCTCAATGGGAGTACGACTATCATTTGAACATGTACTTCGCTTAATATGCTCATTTCATTAGTTGGTATGATTACTATATGACTGTTACCCAGGGGATTTCAACGGAGTAGTCATTTTATTGCTTGTCGTTTTCGTTGAACTCATATTTTGGTGGATTATGCTGAACTTTTTCAATTTGGTTTGTAATGTAATGTAATAAAGACATTGTAAATTTTTTTAAAATTTTTTATCCTATGTTATGTATGTATGAATTTTTTTAAAATTTTTGTTTACTGAATTTCTCTCGGTAAATACGGTATTTGACGGTATTCTTCGACGGCAACGGTATTCTTAACAGTACAGTTTACTATTTCCTTTTATGAATCTATGGTATTCCTCGGCTTACCTTCGGATACCAGTAAAATCTGAATCCCAAAACGATAACGGTATTTCGATCATTGATATGAGTACGTAAATCAACATAAAAACAAATAAAATAATCCTAAATACGGCGCAATTCTTTATGGGGTAATTAAGCTAATAGCACACCCTCTTTTTTAAAAATAGTTAAAAGTTTTATTTTATTAAGAAAATAGCCCACCGGACCCACAGTAAATTAGTTAAATAAAGAGTAAATTAAATTTACTCTTGAGTTAATTAATTTATTGCAGATTTGGTGGACTATCTTCTAATAAAATAATAATTTGACTATTTTTTTTTAAAAAAAAATTAGAGATTGATTAGTTGTAATCCATTATTCATTCTTTATTTGCATTTAATTTTTTTCAACCATTTTATATTTAAAAATAAAATTTTTCGAAATAATAAAACATATAGTAGTTGATAATTTTATTAGCATTAGTTTATTTCTCAAGTTGTAGACAACCACTATAACTCAAAGTCAAGTTTCCATCATTATTACATTTAATTGTTTACTCTATCTATGATCGCCTCTTGGCAGACAAACCATTTTATCATATCTACATTTTATTTATTTATCTCAATAAAAACAAAATAACACTCTGGGCTTGATATATATAATTTTCTTGACTTCTTATATTAAATTTTATATTGATAATAAATATTGAATTGTTTTTTTTGAGGAATAATAAATATTCAATTGTAGGAGCTAAAGCCACTCCAATATTGTTTCAAATGCCATGCTATATGTGAAATTTTATCCAAACCATAAATTTTGATCTCTTAAAATGTGATCTTTTTTGTTTTTTTTTTTTGGTTTTTTTTTTTTTATTACACATGCTAGGTGTTGTGTCAATTTTGAAACAAACATATCACATGCTAAATTCTTACACATATAAGAAAGTACTATTAGATTAGATTACCGATTAAATATTGAAGTAATCCAGACAACTCTTATTTTTTGTATACCTTTTTTTTTTTTTACAAGGATGTCAAATCGGTATAGCATTAAAAGATAATTAATTTAAATCTAAATAGTCAAAAGATAATTAATTTATGTTTGAAAACGAATAATTAATAAAAAAATAACAAGGCCCCGTCCCTGCTTCAAAATGTTTTTAAAATTTATCTTATATAATATATACAAACGAGGTAAGTAATGTCCAGAATGTTTTGTAGATATTATATAATTTTTACAAAATACTTGAAGTGGTAAAATAGATTCACGTGTATGTTATTAAGTTATATAAACCACGAATTGAGATATAGCCCACCTTTGGTTAATTTTTTATAAATAACCAAGTTAACTTATTAATAAATTAGTAAAAGACTTATTTAACTCAGCCAAACATGTAAAAAAGGTAGTTAATAGGCTGCCACGTATGCAAGTTGGCTATTTACAAAATATTTACCAAAGGTTGGCTAATTTACAATTCTTATAGTTTAGGTGGTTTACGTAACCAATTTTAAATTTAGCGATATAAGCCACATAAACATAATCGTTTGCGTTTTAGCCAACGTTTTGTAAATTTTTCGTAAATAGCCAAAAACTTTTGTAAATCTTTCGTACATAGCCATATTTACTAGAAATTTACTCTGCGTTTTTTGTTATTTTGATAGCGTAAATAGATCTACGTGGTTATTTACAAAAAATTAACGAAAAGTTGGCTATTTTAGTATTTCTAGCGTTTCATATGGTTAGATAGTCACTGGATATATATATATATATATATATATATATATATATATATATATATATAATTTGGGGCAATAAGGTGTACTTTTAGTAGTCCGACATGAGGAGATAAATTTGAGAACACCGAACACCAAGTGCAATACAATTTTACCTAGCTACGAATATTTACACCAATGTCCGAGCTTTGAATAACTTCGAAGAGCTACTTCGGGTGAATGACTTGTAAGCTTACTAAAAGTGTTCTAACAACATAAACACGTTAAAACGAGACGAAATTGATCAGTTTACATCCAATCATTATTGTGTTTTCCGGCGAGTATCGGACTTCGACTCCGGCGAGCTATTTCGAAGTTCTTCTAAGCTCTCGCTCTCACATCTAGATGGTGTTGGTTTTCTGAATGTGTGAGTCTTAGTGACCCCAAAACGTTTGTATTTATAGCCAGTGGCGGATCCAAACTCGGAAGGAGGGGGGGTCAAAACTGAATTTAGGCTGAAAAAAAAAAATTTTAAGCCCGAATTTTTTTTGGGGGGGGGGGGGGGGGGGGGGGGGGGCAGGCCTCTTGAGGCCATCACCTGGGTCTGCCCCTGTTTATAGCTCCATAATCATCAATGAGTGTGATAGCTAGTTTGGTCTAGTGGTAAACCCACACATACCTCGACGGAGAGGTCATGTGTTCAAGCCCCATGGATTGCAAAAATGCATTTCTCCTTAGGATTTATTCTAAATTATGTAATCTTTGTCAATAGTGCCACATGCGTTTTGCACTGTTATATCATGTAAGCTTGGCCAATAGTGTCACTCCTAAAAAAAAAACCATCAATGGGTAAAATCACAATCCTACTATTATAGATAATTACTTGATTTCGGCTACTAATTTGAGCACAATTTTGACCATTAATTAGTTGGTCAACTTTATATATATACCATTATATTGGAGAGAATATTTCGTTAATAATACCCTAGTGAATGAAAATATTCTTACATGACATGCATGTTGTTACTCACATAATTCGAGATGGCCGATAAGGTTACTCGGGAGTCCCAAGAACACGATATATCCAGCACAGAGTTCGAGTCAAATACGCTCAAGAACTCACAAAAGATAAGGAACGACTCGTTCATAAGTCAAGAACGGACCTTACCGAGCAAAATTTCGAACAGTTATGACCAAGAAAAGCACGAAGAGCAACCACCCACTACGCACACGAACTCAGAGCAGTTATTGGATAACTGACGGAGACGTGAGATTGATCACCACATGTACTCGACTTAAGACATCTATAAATAGAAGAGAGGCTCAAAGGAATGGACACATCACTTTTTAAGCACACAAGTCATAGTTTTCACCTTTCGACACCCTCAATTACTTTCTTCTTTTTACGAAATTGGTCTGTAGTTTGGAAAAATCTTGTCTAAACACTTAAAATCATCGAGACTGCGTTCTCGATACTTAATATCTTTCGTGAGGTATTGTTCTAATAATTTTTCAGGTCAACACATGTTAATGAGCTTCTAATAGATAATCTAACATTGCAAGATCAACCAAGAGATCTAGGGCGGATGTTGGAAGTGTCTATCTCCTCACAGGAGACAAAATTTTTATTTTTTGAAGAAAGAGTTAAATCATCTTCATATTGTGTTGATGATTCAAGAACTTGTGTGTGAGCCGAGTACGCGAATGTTGCACCATAAATTAGGATAATCGACATACGTCATAAAAGAAAAATATTGAAGGGTGGTATTTCAAGTAGTCCATGTTTAGGATGTAATAATTAAGTTATATGAGACTAGTATAAAAATGGTCGACGGGAAAGATAATAGTTGTAACCTACATGTCTAAAGCATGAGTTAATATATATATATATATATATATATATATATATATATATATATATATATATATATATATATGATTTTCCTTTATGTTTTCTAGGTAAGATAGTCCGCACTTGCTCGCTAATTTATACCAATTGTCAAAGATTAAGGTATTGATATCGAAACTCTGATACTACTAAGATATCAGCCACAAACAAATTATTTACTCAAAATTATAACTAATTAAATCATATGAAACTTGTCAATTAAATTTTTCCAACATTCTAATTTTGAATAAAAGATGTTGTACTTATATAGTCTTTTTGAAACGTTAAAATTGCATGATAGCCAACGTTTAATTAATAATTAGAAATAGTCACTCTTATCATTAACCATATTCGTAAATAATCAAATTAGCTAACTTTAACTCTTACTAATTATTATCACTCAAACTATCATTATCATCAAATTAGCCAATATTTAGTTCATCATTGAAAAGCAGCCAATTTCATTACATCTTAAGTGATAATAAGAGTAAAAAAAAAAACTAATTTGCTGATGTGAGAATATGATAGATAATAAGAGTGACTAATTTTTAATTATATCAACTAAACATTAGTTAAAATATAATTTCAATGGTTTAAAAATATAATATAGCTACAAGGCCATTATTTATTTATTTATTTGATGTATACTTTGAAAATAATATTTCAATTAATCATTTTTTATCATATGACGGTATAATAATATAATATAAAATTTATGGAGGTCATGTTTGTACGACAGGTTTGTTACATATTGTTTGGTAAAGGACATAAGGGTAATATTGTAAATTCAATCGGCTGAAAAGTGAAAAACTATTAAAGTTAATATTATGATAATATTTCACAAATCCAAATGCACATCGGTCGTAAAGAATAAAGATTAGCCAAAATATATACATAATTGAGATTTAAGAAGGTCCTTTACGTAATGTCTCAATCTTACTTGGAATTCCATTCAATTTTGAAAACTCGAATAATATTATAACTCCTTTCTAAATCCAGTCACGATGCGATAATATTCCATTTGAATACTAGTTTTAGCTTGAATTTATCTATTTTAATAATCAGATCATTGATCCGTGTAGTTCTGCGTAGGGGTGAAACTGGATCGGTTCGGTTCGGTTTTTGACATTTTTAGTATCCGAATCCGAATTTTCGGTTTTTAAAAACTCGGGCCAGTATCCGATCCAATTTAGTCTAAAACCGAAATTCGATTATCCGAATATTCGGTTATCTGGTTTCTTAAATCCAGTATCCAGTCCAGTATCCAATTTTTAAAATTCGGTTATCCAGTTTGTAAAATTTCAGATCCAGTTTAATATCCAGTTTTATAAAATGGATATCCAGTTTCTAAAATCCAAATCCGGTTTGTAAAAATTCAAAAAATGAGTACAAACGACTCTTATAAAGCTCCAAAATGACAATACATAATCTAAAACTGAGTAAAAAAATAAAATTCAAAAGGACACTCGTCTCCAAGTACCTACACATGTAAATATCATAATATAAAATTAAAATTACAACCCTAATGATCATAATAAATCATACAACAATTGAATTTGTATGTTACCTTTATAGATCACATAATCAAGTTGTAGTAGCAGTAGAAGTTGATATATGAGAAGTTTGTTCTTCTATGACAACTTGACCATCATCTGTTAATAATAATGACATAAATTTAAAACGCTAGGCCTGTCTCAAAATTAGGTCAAGTCTTTTTTTTTAAATATATATTTATTTTTAATTAAAAAAATCGGTTAAATAACCGATATCCAGATTTTCCCAAAATCAAATCCGATATCCGGTCCAGTTTTGTAAACCGGATTGGTTATCCGAATTTCGGTTAGCTGACGTGGCTCCAAATTTCGGTTTCGGTTCGGTTTGGATATCGGTTTTATCCGATTTTCGGTTCGGTTTTGTACAGCCCTAGTTCTGCGCTCAAAAAATAATTTTTTTTTATTAAAAGATAAAGTGTAGTAATAAATTAGAGTCGAATTCAGAAAACCTAAATTAATTAAACGCTTAAATAATTTCTAGAAAATGAAAGAAAAAAATCGGGAGTTTTTTAGAATTATAAAATTAACGAAGAAAATCAAATGACAAAAAGACATGATTAACGTTTCATTCGCTCCCGCAACAATCTTATTCAATCTTAGTTCGAATGCTCGCACAACTGGTGTAAAACCAACGTCCACAGATAAAATTGAGACATACAGCCAATAATCTCTGCAATCCTTTGATATTAGCTAATCATGACATTACGCTGATAAAAAATTATAATTGCTAAACAACCTAGTGAACACGCGCCCTAGATTCAATCTAATAACAACAATGAATTCAAAAAGTAAGACGAACGGAACAATATAAATTCAACACGCGTGATTCAATTAATTCCGATTATTCTTTTTACGACGTTTACAAAATCCTCGCGAAATCCGTAATCGTAGTTCCACCACTAATTACAAACAATCTTAACCATTTCATATTAAATTGTGAGTATGACAATGAATGATAATATTTCTATCTAGTGATAAATTCAAACAGAATTAAAACAGTTCAAGAACAATGAACAAATAGAAAAGAGATAACAATTTGAATACGATAAACAAAAGCGAAGTCTACACCAAGATCTCCAAATCATGTTTTGGGATTGAAATTTCTCTTAACAATTCAAAACCTAACTAGACATAAATAAATAAAAATAAATAGAAAAGAGAAAGAAGATAAAACGAGCTTGAGAGTCGGGACGGTCTCCATGGAGAAACCGTTCGTACTCCGGTTGTTGCCGAAAGTCCTCTTCTCTCTTAATGGTCTATGCGGCTCTTCTTTGGCTCTGAAAATCGTCGTCTACGTATTTTAGGTCGAAATCAAGAAGTTCCCTTCTAACTAGAATTCGAATGGGTTTTATTTTTGCAATAGTGCGGTACAACAACCAGCGGATTTCGCTTCTATACTGTAGTACAGGCTTGCTATACCGTGTATACCTACAGTTTTGTTCCTCTTCAGTGTGGCTGATAAGTTTTCTTCAAAAAGTTTATATTTACGCTCCAAACTCGTCCTGAATCATCTAAACACATGTAAACACTCAAATTATAAGATATTAAATTACGAACATGATTTTAAGTGATTACGATGAATAATATGGTAAAGAACGATCACAAAATGATTAAGAATTATGCACTTATCATTCATGGTAAAATACCACGTAATTCGAGTTGATAAACTATGTTTAAAATCATTGTCGTTTGGTGAAGAGAAATTAGGTCAATAAATTATTCTAGAGCACGGTTGTCCCATTTTTTTTTAGCAATAGACATCTATGCTTAATTGTAAATTTGTTTTCATATCAATGCTCATTTTTAGCGTAAATTTATGTGTAAATGTGAAACGGAGAAAACGGAGAAAACCTAAAGGACCAGAGAAACTTATCATCCTAAACATCGCTTAGACTTAGATAATATCAAGATCCTGGGGATTTTAAGAGGGAGATAACTTTTAAAAAAAATGTTCTTGTACAAACCCAAAACTGATAAAAAAAATTAACATATAAATATCATCTTGGAAGGAAAAATATAAAGATAATAGGTTAAATAGATTTGCATTATTATGGAAAAGATAACGGGATAAAAATAAATCAGAACTTGGTGAGGACTAATTTAGTTGAGAATTTGGTTGAGAGTTTAGTCTACTGATGATTTCACATTCACTGGTATCCAATTGATAGAATTCTCTCAAAATTCTCTTTATGTCATCGTATTTTTGAAATTATCTTCTTAATCATCTCAAAATGCACTTTATGTCCTTGTATTTTTTTTAAATTAAATAAACAAAAAATTGGCTACGTAAGCCACCTAAACTATATGAATTGTAAATTAGCCAACTTTTGATAAATACTTTGTAAATAGCCAATTTGCATACGTGGCAGCCTATTAACTACCTAAAATATATGTTTGGTTGTGTTAAATAAGTCTTTTATTAATCTGTTAATAAATTTACTTGGCTATTTACAAGAAATTAACCAAAGGTGGGCTATATCTCAATCCACTATATCCGTGTGGCTATATAATACTTTGTAAATAGCCAATTTGCATACGTGGCAGCCTATTAACTACCTAAAATATATGTTTGGTTGTGTTAAATAAGTCTTTTATTAATCTGTTAATAAATTTACTTGGCTATTTACAAGAAATTAATCAAAGGTGAGCTATATCTCAATCCACTATATCCGTGTGGCTATATAACTTAATAACCCTTAAATAAATAACATTGAATTTGTTATAACGATACGAATGAATCGCTTCATCCCATTTTCCTTCCATAATTTTAAGAATATAAAAATATTATAAATTACACTTATTCTACGAAAAAGAAATGTTTTAGTTACCTAATTCTTGATGAGATCTTAAATAATATTGTCATTTAATTATGAGTTTTTTTTTTTTTTTTTTGAGATGATTTAATTATGAGTTTTTATTTGTGTATATATTATTTATGACATAAAACAAACATAAGTTTTGGTTTTTAGTGCTTTGACTCGCATATATTTATTTCGATGCAAAAAAAATTTCCGTATTACATATTCAAGTTGTGAGTGATTGAGCTTATTTGAGCAGCTAGACTTGCTTAGTATTGAATAATTTTTCTCAACTTTACAAAATAACTATTTATGATAAGAAAAGCAGTCTATTAGTATATATGCTAATTAGCCTTGGCTTACAAATTAAGCGAGATCAGGCTCCCCATTTTGGAATAAATACAAGCATGCAAAATGTCTTGTCTCAGCTTGCTTCGGTCTGGATTCACCCGATGTGAACTTACCTTTGTTGATATATAATTCTAAATTTTGACTATGTGTGAAAGGATTGTCGTACTAAATCTAACATTATATATATTCTGTTTACCTATCCAATCCAACTAAGTGGAGATCCAAAAGGCAATGTTTTGAGGCTTTAATTCTTTTTCGAAAGTCGAATATAACGTCAATGACTATTTGACTCTAGTGAGTTGACTGGATTTCGCATCTTCCGTCAAAGCTTGAAATTTCGTTATCACCACCACTAATCACTTACAAATATGCACTTATATAGTTTCCTATTTCCATATTCTAACCATTACTTTGTTCGTGATCTTGTTCAATGATCACAAAACTTAAGAATTCTAGCTTGTAATTTGTGATGCTTGTCGTTTATTTTACATACGTGAAAACGGCCTCACTAGAGTACTCATCGCTTATAGATAAATGACAACGGATGTAAAATATACTATGATTTCTTTTATATCGTTATTCTATGTTTAGCAATCAGATTGAGTTATGATATGCTACCTGAAGTGTAATGATTCTATGTATAAACTCAAATAATAATGTTTTAGTATAAGAATAAAATTCCTTGCCTGATATTTTATTTTAGTATATATTTTTAAGATGCGGAGCTCTTTGAGGACCAGTGTCTTTTGGGGCCCTCTAAACTCGAGCCTCGCCCGAGTTAGCTTCCGCGTACCAATTCCAAAGATTATCATTAGTCTCGAGGTGCCAAGTCTCAAGCCTGGACCAAAAGATTTAACGGGCCAAAGAAAAAAGGCGAACCTGATCTAATCCGATCTGATCTTTTTGACACCTTCTATATAAAGTCCCTTGAGCCTGAGAACTATTCAATGATAAGGGGGTTGATTAATAGCTTCTTTATTATATAAGCGGCCGAAAAGAGACCTCATAGTGTTGAAAGTTTCAAAGCATGGGAGCTTTCAAACATCAGTTGCCCATACTTGAATTCAATTTCAACCACATCATATGTGAAGCCCAAATACTTTAATAGCCACATCATATCAAATCATAAAAGTGTTATAGTGAACTAGGAAGTAGGAACAACATGATATATCATTGAAACCAAGGAAGTCAAAATTCAATGAGACAACATATCAAAACGTTTTGGAGTCCTTCCTCGTTTCATGTAACCCATGCATTCTTTGTAGACCAAATCTATCATTTGGATATTTATAGGCTAGTAGTGGATGACTCTAAATGATATGGCATTACATGCATATAGAATGTCTAAAATCAATAGGAACTAATAAAGTGTCTTCAAGGAATGTTGTCATGAAGACAAATGAAACATGTGTAATAGACACGAGTATTTTTTTTTTTTTTTTTAAGGAATGGTGTTACAGATTAGTTTGTCACAAATATTGCCCCAAAGGAAAAAAAATAGAACCAAGCAAGTCAAAAATATTTATTATTTTATATTTACATGTTTCTAAAGTTAAAAAAAAAAATATTATTATAGACTAATTTCTGCCTATAGAATGTTGCGATCATTAGTTGCATATCCTAGTAAAAGAAAAAGAAAAATTCAGCTAATAAAACTAAAAAGAAGAAAATAAAAGGTAAAAAAGATAAAATAAAAATATTCCAATCTTCCCTCTCCCCCCAAAAAGAATAATATTTCCATTTTCATATAACACTTTTCTCTCACCTAATATTAAACCATAATGATGAATAAAACCAATTGCAATAATAATGGCAATAATAAAATAATAAATAAATTAGATAAAACATAAAAAAATCATTATAACCCTTAAGTCTATTTCATTTCTACCCACTACCAAACATACCCCCAAAATATTTTTTTTTTTCAAAACCAAAATAAATAAAAAGCAACTTTGAGAAATGCCCATAACGCATCACTATTAAACACTATTAACACACCGTTTACTCTCATTGTTTGGGAAAAAAAAACAAAAGAAAAAATCACAAAAAAGCCAAAAAAAAAAAAACAAAAGAAAATAAGAAAAAAAAATCAAAATCAATTTTATTACCAGTAATTCAATTCCCATTTCCGATCGGCGAAATCGACGGAATCTCAAATTCCTCGCCGCTGATTCGACCTGAATCGCCACGAAGAACACCTCTCGAGCTCTAGAGTTAGTTCTTTTGATTTGTTTTCTTAAACAAACCCTAGAAACTTTACCATTTCGCTCTAGCTCTCTCTCCACTAACTACGTATATATAATTATATAATGCGTTTTTTTCTCTGTGTCTGTGCTTAAGGTACAGTGAGATTGACGATTAGGTGAGGCCGATTTAGCTCGAGCTCCCAAGTACACGTGGCGATCTGGTTCGTCTTTTTCGCTCTTAACTTCTGTTTAAGTTTGAGTGATAATTTTTTTATTTTTACTTATTTTTAATTTGATTTTTTTTTTTAAAAATCGAGCATCGAGTTCGTTAATTTTTCGTAGGTTTATCCTCTGCTTAGAAATCAGATTTGTTTTCGATCTGTGCGCATTTCGTCCTTTTGTATATTTATTTAGCGAAATTGGATCTTGATTTGGGATATTCAGGTGTTCTGTTTGTGGGGGTTTTTATGAACTGGGTTTGATTGCGATTGTGCTTAATTGTTGGAGAAACCAAGCAGCATTACGGAAAATGAAACTGTTTTATTGTTTTGTTTTAGGTCGTAGTTCGAATCTAGCTTATGATAGTTAAGTTTTTAATTGAGTTTGTAGATTTTGGGTTCAATTAGCGTAAATCCTGGTTTTTCAGATTTGGACTTTTTTGTTGTTGTTGGAGATGAAAGAAGCGTTGAAGAAAATATATTTTGATGCTTTTATTGCCACTTGGTCTCTTAACCAGTGGAAAACTTAGGACTTGGTCAATCCACAGTTCTTTAAAAAAAAAAAAGAAAAAAAAAAGAAGAAGTTAAAAAAATTGAAGCTTCTCAGCCGTAAAGCTTCTCTCCTTTTCCTCTTTGATGTTGGTCAAATTTGATTTTTAACGGCTCGGAAATTTATCTGCAGAGAAATGAAGATTTTGGCGCACTTGAGAGTTGGGCTTCTTCTACAGCGATTGTGCAAGTTGGGCTGTTCTTCATAGACCCTTTTTCCTTTCATTACATTACCCGAATTTCTGAGTTTATTGATGTGATCTGGGACTCGACCCCAAAACATGGAATCGAACAAAGAAGAGGCTCTCAAGTCGAAAGAGATAGCAGAGAAGCGGTTTTACGAGAGAGACTTTGCAGGTGCGAAGAACTACGCTCTGAAGGCCAAAACGCTGTACCCGGGATTGGAGGGTATATCCCAACTGGTCGCGACTTTCGAAGTCTACATCGCCTCCGAGGTCAGATTCAATGGCGAGGTCGACTACTACTCCGTCCTCGGGCTGAAACAGTTTGCGGAGAAGGACGCGGTGAAGAAGCAGTACAAGAAAATGGCGGTTCTGTTGCACCCGGACAAGAACAAGTCCGTCGGAGCCGAAGGGGCTTTCAAGCTCCTCTCCGAGGCCTGGACCGTTCTCTCCGACAATGCCAAGAGAAAGTCTTACGACCACAGAAACAGGCAACACCCGAACCAGTCCTCGGCCTCCCCTCAATCCGCCGCGAGGCTCGACACTTTCTGGACGGTCTGCACGGCCTGCAAAGTCCAATACGAGTATCTCCGAAAGTACGTGAACAAGAGGCTCTCGTGCAAGAATTGCCGCGGGGTTTTCATCGCCGTGGAGACCGGGAATGCCCCAGTGAACGGGTCTTTTCCTTACACCCCGTGGCCTTACACGGCTCCACCGCCGCCGCCTCCGCCTCCGAGTAGTAACGGGTACGGAAGCCACGGAGGTTATGACGGGGTTACCTATGTCCCCTCGAATTCCACCGCCGCCGCCTTCTTCCCGGGAAACGGGGTCTCCGGGTACCACACCTCCGGCCACGGCTACGAGTACGTCTCGAACGTGTCGTTTCAGTGGAGCACCTCCACCGCCGGAGTCGTGGGTCCCACGACGCACCAAGGCCACGGGGTCAAAGTCAAACCGAGAGTCAATGGGAAACGTTCCGTGGCCAACGCTGTACCACCGCCGCCGCCACCGCCCCCGCCGGCGGCGAAGCTCAACCGGCCTGACAAGAGGCGGAAAGTCTTCCCCGGACCCGAGGTCCGTAACGGGCACCTCGACCCCGAGCCGAACCCCGCTCCGGAAATGAAACCAGAGAACGGGAACGCAAGCGCCTTCGAGATCCTGGCGCGGCGTTACTCGGCTGCACCGGCATTCGACGCGAGAAAGCTGTTGATCGACAAAGCGAGGGCGGCGATTCTGAGGAAGTTGGGTGAGATAAAGCTGTCCGAGTCGAAATCGGAGCCCGATGCGAAAAAGGCCAAACCCCAGCCCGAATATCCAGTCAACGGATGTCAACCCGCGAAGCCTGAGATCGTCCCGGCCCGCGGGCCCAAAACCCCGGTCTCGATTACCGTCCCGGACCCAGACTTCCACGACTTTGACAACGACAGGTCCGAGGAGTGCTTCAAGCCGAAGCAGATATGGGCTCTGTACGACGAGGAAGACGGGATGCCCAGACTGTACTGCCTCGTCCGCGAAGTCATCTCGGTGAACCCCTTTAAGATCCTCATAACCTACCTGAACTCGAAGACCGACACCGAGTTCGGGGCCGTGAACTGGCTCTACCACGGCTTCACCAAGTCCTGCGGGAACTTCCGGGCCTGGACCTCCGACGTGGTTGACCAGGTCAACGTGTTCTCTCACCTGCTGGGCCGCGAGAAGGCCGGGAGAGGAGGCTGCGTGAGATTGTACCCCCGCGCCGGCGATGTCTGGGCGGTGTACCGGAACTGGTCGCCGGAGTGGGACCGGGCCACGCCGGAGGAGACCCGGCACCAGTACGAGATGGTCGAGGTCCTTGACGAGTACCACGAGGATCTCGGGGTCGGGGTCGCTCCCTTGGTCAAGATCCCGGGGTTCAAGACGGTGTATGGACGGAGCTCCGGCGAGGCTCCGGCGGCGGCGGTCCGGTGGATTCCGAGGAGAGAGATGGTCCGATTCTCCCACCAAGTCCCGTCGTGGCTGCTCGGCCCAGAACAGACTGGATTGCCCGAGAAGTGCTGGGATCTCGACCCGGCCGCGACCCCCGACAACCTCCTTCACTGCGCCGTCGCCGGAGATTCCGCCGGAGATGCTGCGCCGGGGAGCAGCTAAATTACGGGCGATTTTTAGCATTCTTTTTTAAAGAGAAAACTTAGGGTTTTAACTGTACAAATATGGGTTTTTAGAGACCGTTTGACCCCGGGAGAGGTGGTTTTATTTAGAGGGCGAAAAGAAAGAAAGAAAAGAAACTCTGGAGGGAATGGTTTAGATTTTTTTATATTTGAAAAAATCTATTGACTGCTTTGTTTACGATTAATTAGTTTAATCCTCTTTACTGAGCTGTTGTAAGTTGTAACTGGTATTTTTAGGTACAATGAATCACCAGATTCTTAATCAAATCTCAGCATTTAAATTTTTTTTTTATAATTTATGATACTATCTTCTTTTTTTTTGAAATTTTTTCATGATATTATCTATCCTATTGTTGATCTACTATTTGATTACCGTTTTAATCGGCGTTACAAGTTGTGAGAATATATCGGTTGTGCAATAATGAGATTGTTCTTAGAACTTCAAATTGCCACGAGGAGTAAGAAAACAATTCTTCCAACGTTTTTTTTTTTTAGTTTGGTCAGTTACGTGGTCCTAATTTTTAACACGAGTGCAAAGCTTATTATGAGTTATGCAACCAATTTTCAGTCGTGTTACAAAACAGAAATAGTCAATAATGGAATTGTCATCCCACAAAAATAAACGTAATTGCTGAGACTCTATTTTGAGATGTCATAATCGCTCTCGCAACAGTCTTCTCTATGGTTTACTTTATTATCATTGTGAGCTAGTTTGTACGTGTGACGTGTGTTAGCTTTTTGTCGTTGTTTGTTTGTTGTTGCAAGTAATATATTAGCGCTTTGACTTGATCGCTACTTGAAAAATCAGGCTGCGTTTTATTTTTATTATTTTTTTTTTTTTGGGGTGAAAATTGAAATAGGAAAGGGAACTAAAAAAAGTCAAAAACACTCCGATCCTCGGAAAACCCAAAATCTGAATCGAAAATAAGCAAGGCAAAGCAAAGCAAACCGGTGAAGAAATGAATCCTCTATACTGGCACAAAGTCGCCGCAATCTCTGGTATTTTACCATTTTCTCCGACTTGCAAATACAAATATATAAATAAATACAATTTCACAATTCTCTTCTTCTTCGTCTTCTTCTTTAATAATAATTTTGAATAGGAGCGGCGGCGATTGGACTGGGAGCATATGGTGCCCATGGTTTCAAACCTAAAAACGAAGTTTACAAAGGGGTCCTAGTTCTCTCTCTTTTTTTAGTTTGTCGATTAGTGAGAAGTCGTGATTAGCATTTCTATTTATATAATTCACCGATTAAAGTTGTGAAATTGTGGTCAGGTTTGGCAAACGGCCTCTGTTTATCACTTGGCTCACACGGTGGCTTTGCTTGCTGCTCCGATCACTAAACGCCCACATGTTGTGAGTGTTTCTTTCATTTTTCTTCTCTGCTACGCTTTTGTTTGGCTTGTATTGATGGTCTGTTTTTATTTTATTTATTAATTTGTGTTGAATGGTGTTACAGTTTGGAGGTCTGTTGACTGCTGGGATTATTGCATTCTCTGGGTCGTAAGTGCCGTTTTCCTTTCTAACCATCTCACATATAACATCCAAACTTGTCTTTGCCGAATCAGATCAATATAAGCTCTTGCAAAGCAAGGGTTAAAGAACTAGTGAAATTTTTTCGAGTATTCCTGTGAGTTTGGAATGGAGTCAGAAAGCTCGAGAGGCCATATTCAGTTTTGTTTTAAGATATCAATCAACATCCAATTATCAGTAATTAGCCAAGTAGACCAGAGTGACTACCCTTTTTGCTAAGAGTCTTTGATTTGTTGCAACTTTTTTTCGCCATTAAGGGGGACCTCGTCAGGTTGCTTTTTCTCTGAGAATTTTTGTTTTTGGTATCGTTTTAACGCCGTTTTTTCTTTTCTTTTGTGTAGTTGTTACGTGGTGGCGGTTCTGGAGGATAGAAAGTATTCCACATTGGCTCCGATTGGCGGGTTCGCTTTCATTGCCGGTTGGGCAAGCTTGCTCTTTTAATAACCAGCTTTGCCCTTCTGTTCAAACTCTGCCTTTCTTTGAAGATCTATTTATCAGCACATGTTCAGTGTATACACTCGGTTATTGGTGATCTCTATCACTTGCTGCAATGGAAAATAAAAGTGCAAATTTTTTATTTTTGTGTGTGTGTGTGTGGTATCTGCATAAAGCAAATTGATTACTGTATTTAACAAATTATGTACTGCAGAGAATGTGGAAGATGTGGATAGAAAGCACTATTATTTTTCTCTATAGTAGGCATTTTCACATAACATTTCTTTCTTTTGCCAAATACACACAAACCAAAAGTTCATATTCACAGAGCTGATTCTTCTTCGTATTCACTACACTATAATATGTACAAAAATTGCTTGCTAAATCCCTAACCATGTGGGTCATAAGTTCCTTTGGTGGGGTTCATACCAAGGGAAGCCAAGGAAATCAAACACCTCTTTCTCTTCGTTGAACTTCAAACTTGCGGTGCCTTTTGTTCCCTGGCAATCGAGCAACCATCAAAAATGTCTTGAACCGTTGAAGAAATTATTAAAGGTAGGAATGTCTTTTATTTTATGCGATAAAGTTGGAACGTAATTTTACCCGTTTACCAGGAGACCCATGAGTGGATGGATACAAACCCGTGTCATCGAGCCTAAACCCTTTTGATTCAGCTAGCAATCTCAACCTACACAATCACCACCAAAGAAATATGGAATATAGAATGGGAAAGTTGCGTTATAAGATTCTATATAATATATTCCACTTTCATCGAGCCGAAATAATAATAATTATAATGAAAAGGGGCATTGAGTCTAAGGTCGTTTTTTTTGTGCTTTCTTTCGCACTTCAAACCATGTTTGTTTGTCACAGCTATTCACCAAGCATCCATAATAAATAAATATACCTCCTATTCAATACATCATTTCCAGTCCAAGCTATTAGTCCAAATGCATATATGTCGCGAGGGTACACCTGCCAAAAAAACAAAAGGAACATTCGTTCATTCATTGCACAGTAGTTCTTCAAGGTCTAAGGAAACAATGGAAATTCATCGAAGAAAAAAAATATTACTGGAAATATATGTATCTAGGACTATAAGCACAAAACTTTCCATATTATGGGGGTACCTTTAAATCAATTCGGTGGCGTATCTCTCTTCCTGGATATGTGCACAGACCATAGTATGTATCAACACCAGAATCTGTGCCCTATTCATGTTAAATGTCAAGGAGATCACTATGCTTCCGAATATTGTATCAACGACTCATTTAATTCTGTATTAACAATTATTGATAAGAACAACAATATTACATAAGAGAATAAGAAGATGGTGGATACCTCTTCACTGTGAATGCTGAAAACCAAGTCCTCTCTTAAAAAAATCATTTCCTTGAGATGCTTTACATATTTTGGAAGAAAGCCTCTATGGCTGGAAATGTATAAAATAAATAAATAAATAAATTAGCTAACTAAAAAATGTTTCATCTAGAAGAAAAGGAAACAACAGATTTCCTGGCTAGTGTTAAAATTAGTTGTTTCTTTCTCTTCTTTTGTCTACAAAGAAAAGAGGTGTTTGTACCTTTTTCCATCAGGATGTGTAATCACAATATCCATATCCCCACATGTTGCTTTCCCTCGCCGAAATGAACCTCCACATACCACCGACACCTAATGAAAAGACACAGGCTTTCAAATTGCATGTCCATTTACAGAATGCACATCAAAGGACTGAACTTTAACAAATAATTTGTGGAGAGGCACAGAATAAAATAAAGACACAAAAAAGCCTACCCCGGGTAGAACTTCCTCCGCGGCTTTTTTTAGGAGAGACTCCATCTCTTGAACCTATTACGAAAAAACCCCCAAATAGCACCCACCACAAGTTATGATTCTCAGTAAAGTTAACCCGGACGTGCCATATATTACGTATCTCATACATATAGTAATAGAACACAGGATTTATTAACTAAATAACTGCTTCCATTTAACCCCTAGTTATTATCAACCTGCTTATCATTATACTACCCCAATATTCCTAAGATCCTTATGCAAATCATATAACCAGGAAATATACAATGACAGATTTATCCAAATTTCGAAAGGTCCATACTCTGTCCCAATGAATTTCTTCCTCTCCTTCACTCTTATACAATTATAACACCTCTCTCCTATTATACTGACAGAAAATCACACCTCGTGACGCGGTATCCTCTGTTTGATGTCGTGAAAGTACTTAAGGCCCAACTTTTGGGAGTTTGTCAACGAAGGCTCGCCGTTCAGATCATCGAGAGTGCGGTGTCCTTTCTCGTATAGTTTCGACGCGGTGGCGGGACCGACGCCCCAGACTTCTCCGAATAAGCTTATGGTCCTCACTTTCTCATCGGTCTCGAAATGCTCCAACTTGGACAGCTTTCCGGTCGTGACAATCTCTTGAATCTGTCTACCCAAAAGAACAGCTTCCATTTCTTGTCGGAAACAAACAAGGCTTGATCGTAAAGATACAGTTGATACAAAGGTACACGCTTACTTACATGATCTTGCATTGATTTTCCAATTGAGGGAAGGTGTTTGACCTGCTCTGCGCTCTCGATCTTGAACGGTAGTTTCTCGATCACAGGAATGGCCTTGTGATAGCTAAAGGACCTTCGATCATCGCCTAGAGCTTCACGAGAAAAACCGCAATAGAAAGTTATACGCCACATTAGCTTGATTGGTGTATCTATTCAATTCATTTCCAACTATCTATGAGTTAAAACATTGTTTTAGCGAAGCTCATTTCCATGATATGCTGTTTAATACGTTGTTTCAACTCCAAGGATTGGATTAAGAAATGAGGTCTAACCCATAATGCTTACGAAAAATAAAAGCAATTCCAAATTGACCAAATTAGGGTTTGGAAACAAATTGAATTACCTCTGTAAATGTCAACAAGCTTACTGAATATACGAGTGATATCGGCATTGAGATCGGGCGGGTTATAGTTGCTTTCAACGGCATTCACAGCACAAGTCGCAATCTCTTTGGTATCTCTACCATCTTTCTCTTCTTGTTCCTCTTCTTTTACTTCCACTTCTTCTTCGCTGTGATCAGGACTATTCTCGGAATCCAATTTGTGGCCGTACATGTCCTCGGAGGCCTTCTCTCCGGCGGCGAGGCTGTCTTCAATCCACCGGCAAAGCAAAACCTTCTTCGCTACGCTCAAAATTAAGACCTAACTCAAATTCGAAGTTCGAAGTAATAATAAATTAATAGAAAGAAGCGAAACGGTTGAGTCACTTACTCCTTTGAAGCGAGCCAAGCGATCGGAGTCAATGCATTGAAGAAGCGAATGAGAATCGACAGCGAAGACGTGGGTGATATTTCCTTTGGATGAGAAACTTTCTGCGATTGAACCACCCATTTGTTGAAGTTTCTGCTTCCATATCTGACAAACACATACACAACAGTCAACAAACACCACTGTATGCGTGTGTATATAAATGTATATATATAAAAATACCTGTAAACGAAGAAGCTGAACTCCTTTAGGAACTAAGAAGGACGTCATTCCCAAGAAGATCCCTTCGCTGTTCGAATCCTCCTTCGACTTCCTTTTCGGCGCCATAGCCGTATTTTTTTAAGCTCCGGTTATTCTATTTATTTTTCTTTAATTTACCAAAGCTGCTTCTTCCAAGTTCTAGGCGTAGATTAGTGATTCACACATTCTAACGTACACGTGTCAGAGTCGTGGTCAATGCCACATCATTATTATAATAATATTTAATTATAGTATTATTCCACATTATTTATTTGATAACTTGCCAAAAAAAAAAACACTCATATGATAACAACTTTTAAAAGTGGTAACTATAATCTTATTTTAATTTCCACTTTATTTTCACATTTATATTTTAAATAATAAAAGTTATTAAATAAATAAAGTTAAAAATAAGTACTATATAATTGAATTAAAATATGGTACGATAAAAAAAATATAAAAATGCATTTAGACTAAAATCATATTTATTTTTTAGAATAAATCCTTTTTTTGTCCCCTGTACTCGTACCTCGGTTACATTTCACCCCTGAACTCGGAAATGTTGCAGAACCGAACTCAGAACTTAGACACGTGTTACAACTAGCCACTTCCGTCAATATTTGGACGTTAAGTGGTCACGTGTTTAACACGTGTAGTGTTCTGAAAGGGTGTAAGCGTACTTTTGCATATAATGAATACTTTTAATGTTTAAATATTATCAGATATATTAATCATTAGAATAATTATTAAATATTACAATTGTTTCAAAAATATAAATACTTTTTTAAAAAATGAAAGAACAAATCCCGCGTACACACAAATCTAGGGGGGTTTGTTCTATCATCGCGAAAATGGTGAAACCTTCGACATCCAAATCTCCGGTGAAATCGAACCCTAGCAGCAGTGGAGGAGGTTTCAGAATGAAGTCTCCGGCGGAGAAAAAGAAAAAAATCGTGCCAGCGGCGTACTCGAATAAAAAATCCCAGGGTCGGAGAAAAAAACCCAAGTCTCCGACGAAAAGAAGAGCCGGTCGAGAGACAAATTCATCAGAGAGCGCTATGGTCAATAATAGACCAGTATATGGCGAGAAACCCATTTTTATGTATGTTTGGATATGTTTTTAGGGTTTGAAAAGTGTAGGGGACCACATTGTCTGGTTTTGGTTGGAGTTATGTTTCGATTTCATAAAGAATTTGAGTAGGGACCACCACTGTTTTGTTGTTTCCTTAGTTTTAAGTGTTAGAAGCTTTAAATACAAAATAATGGGGGGACCAGTGGTGGTGGTTGTCTGTTATTGGTTTTGTGTCCTTTTGAATTTGTTTAGTAGTTGTATTTTAATACTACTTTGGTTGATTTTAATTAAAAATTGTTTGATTATTGTTTCAGTTAAAGGGTCTGGTATGTTCACGTTCAAAGTTCACCATGGGGGTAGAGTGGAAGTGGTGAATGAGCGTTTGACCTACGTTGGTGGTCGGATTGACTACGTAGACCACGTAGACGTGGACAGACTGTCGCTGTTGGAGTTAGACAAGATTGTAGAGAAAAATCTTGGATACTCAGCGATTCCCATGTACTATCTGGAACCTTATGGGGAGTTCTTTGCCCTGGACTGTGATCTGAGCTTGTTTATAGCAGTGTCAAAGTTATATGAGGAGTCTGAAGAACTGAATTTGTATCTTGATCACCCCGTACAAGATTCATCTGTTGTACAAGAGCCTGGACTATTGCCCCTAGTGCCTGCAGTTGAAGAGTTTGAAGCTGAAGAGGAAGAACAAGTTCAAGACTTTGAAGTGGAAGAGCTTGAAGAAGTTGAAGAGGGAGAGCCTGGACAGAGCCAAGTCGTGGATGAGGCACAGAGTCAAGTTGAAGACCCTTAGCATGATGAAGACGTTAAAGTTCTTATCGAAGACCTGACTGAAGCTCAACCTGAATTGAGTCTGACTTAACCTGAAGACCTGACTTACCCTGAACCAGACTTGACTCGGACTCAAACTGAGTTGGGCCAAAATGAAGATGAGTTGGGCCAGACTGATGTGGATTTGGGCTAGCCTGAAGAAGGGAGTGAACAAGATGAGTTGGGCCAGACTGAAGTGGATTTGGGCCAGCCTGAAGCATGGAGTGAACAACATGAGTTGGGCCAAAGTGAAGCAGATGACTTGGGCCAGAGTCAAGCAGGGAGTGAACAACATGAGTTGGGCCAGAGTCAAGTAGATGACTTGGGCCAGAGTCAAGCAGATGAGTTGGGCCATAGTCAAGCTGATGACTTGGGCCAGACTGAAGCACATGAGTTGGGCCAGAGTCAAGCACATGAATTGGGCCGTAATCAAGAGTTTGAGGAGTGTCAAGACCATCTTGATGACCTTGAACAAGACAGTGGGTTTGAGAATAGTGAAGACAAAGTTGAAGTCAATGGTGTTGCTGTGGACCGTGGTCTAGGATTAAAGGGCAAAGGAAAGCTACCTCTTACTGATGATAAAGCTGTTTCTGACGAGGACAGTGACTATAACGACGAGGAAAACATTGTGCTGGAAGAGGAGTCGTGTAGTGAAGATGAGCCTGAGCCTAAGCCTACTAAATTGTCGAGGAAAATTCTTCCCAAGTTTCAAGAATTCCGTGAAGACACTGACATGGCAGACCCCAAGTTTAAGTTGGGCATGGTATTTTCAAGTGGGGTAGTCTTCAAAAATGCCATAAGGGAGTATTCTATCAAGGCAGGCAAAGAGTTGAAGTTCAAAGTGAATGATCGAAACCTAGTTTGAGCAGTTTGCAAGGACGAGTCATGCAAGTGGGTGTTCTATGCGTCTGAAATGAAAGATACCACAACATTTCAGATCAGGACCTATGTACCAGAGCATACATGTGCTCAAAAAAACAAGAACAGGTTTTGTACAACTTCTTGGATGTCCAACAAGTACCTGGAGGAGTTCAGGGACAATGAGAGCTGGTCATCTATCAAGTTCATGAATAAAATCCAGAAGGACTTGATACTTGATTGTTCGAGGACTAAGGCTTGGAGGACTAAGAAAAAAGCCTTGGAGATCATTGAAGGCTCTTATGCACACCAATATGCCAGGTTGTGGGACTACGAAGCCGAGTTGAAGAAGCACAATCCAGGAATAACAATCGAGTTCTTAACAGAGGCAGATGAGAAAGGTAATCCAATATTTAAGAGAGTTTACATTTGCTATGGTGGTTGTAAGGCAGGATTCAAAGATGGCTGTAGGGCAGTGATTGGGTTGGATGATTTCCACATCAAGGGACACCAAACTGGGCAACTTTTCACGGCCATAGGAATTGATCCTAACAATGGCATGTTCCATGTTGCCTTTGCTGTTGTGGAGTCAGAGTGTAAAGAGTCTTGGGCATGGTTTCTAAATTATTTGAGAGATGATATCAACATCTACAATGGATACCATTGGACTTTCATAACAGACAAACAAAAGGGTTTGATAGAGGCACTCAATGGTATGTGGGAGGAGGGTTCTGTGCAAGCTGAGCTAAGCATTGTGCTCGTCACTTACAAAGCAATTTCACTCGGGTAAAGTAACTTCTAACACTTTCTATTTTGAATTTTCAAATATGATTTCAGTAGCTTGCATAAGAAGTTAACAGTTTTTTTGTTTGGTTGTAAAATTTGGTTAGGTGTTTAAGGGACAGTTCTTGAAACACAAGGTCATGGCCGCAGCCAAGCCGTATTCTGTGGAGAAGTTTCACCAAGAGATGAACTTAATCAGGGATGAGGATGATGAAGCCTACAACTGGTTGTGTGAGAAGAATCCAGTGCATTGGGCAAGAGCCAACTTCAGAACAACTCCAAGATGTGATATACTCCTTAACAACCTTTGTGAGTGTTTCAATGGTAACAGGGCTATTTTACTAGCTCGACAGAGACCCATATTGTCTATGCTAGAGAGGATTAAGATGTATTTAATGAAGAGGATGACCAAACAACGCCTCGCTGTGGAGAAATGGCATGGGGACATAGGACATAGAATCTTCAAAATCATAGAGAAGAACAAGTCCTTGAGTGGTGAAAACATTGCAGAATGATGTTGGGATTCATTGCATCAAGTTACAAATCTGCATGGTCGCATGTATAGAGTTGACTTGGCATTGAAGACATGCTCTTGTGGTCGCTTTCAGTTGTCAAGTAATTGTCATGACCTTGAACTTGTATTCATTGCACTGATATTATTCATGTTATTAATCCTTGAATTTGTCAGGTATTCCTTGTGCTCATGCAATCCAATGCATTTGGCAAAGGGACGAGCAACCAGAGAACTACATTAGTGAATGCTACAAGAAGTCAACATACATGAATATCTACAAGCACAAAATCTGTGCAATTAATCCCATGGAGCAGTGGCCCGAGACAGGAAAGACACCTATAGGAATGCCTCCCAACAGAGTAGGTCCGGGAATGCCAAAAAAACTAAGACGACTCGAGCACGATGAGGTTGTGCCACCAGTGGGACTAGAATGACCAGGAAATATGTCACAGTCAAATTTTCTGGTTGTGGAAAGTATGGCCACAACCTCACTACATGTTTTAGAAGACAACAAGAAAATTTGGTAAGATTGTACACATTTTGGTAACTCTGTTGGCAGATTATAAATATCTATAAATGTGGTTACATTTCTTGATATTGCAGAGCTAAGAACAACATCAAGCTAGGGATGCACATCAACAGGCTAGAGATGCTGAAGATGAAGGATGTGGAAGGGGACGTGGCCGTGGAAGGGGACGTGGACGTGGTGGAGGATCAAGCCAATCAACTCAACAACACACACAACAAGCAGCTAGTACGAGCCAATCAACTCAACAACCGGCACAACAAGCACTGATAAGGGTAAACTCAACAACTCTTAAACCCAATTCTGTTATTTGTATGTGGTCATTACTCATAACCTTTCTGATTGCAGTGGAGTCCTCGAATTAACCGGCCCCCAACCAGGCGTTTCGGCCTTCTACCAAGAACTTTATTTGGAGATTAGATGTAAAGACAATGAAATGCTTTTTTTTTTGGATCATGTACTTCTTTTTTTGGGTGACAAGTTCACAAAACTTGATGGAAAATCTATGAATTATGTGTATCAAAACTAGTTCTTTTTGTATTGACAATGTTTCAGATTTGTGGCTTTTATTGACAAGTTGTTATGGATTTTTATTGACAATGTATTAGATTTGTGGCTTTGACAATTTTAATGGCTTTTTATTCATTACTAAGGTGTTAGGTTTTTTTGTCAATGCCAAACTAAAACCAAACTTCAGACCAAGCTAGAAAATACCGCATTCCATTACAAAATACCAATTTACATTACAAAATACCAATTACAAAGTTTAGACCAAACTTCAACTATCATAATCCCCAAAACATTACAACATAATTTGACAATTACATCAGTCTCACTTAACAGACTTAATAAACAACCACAATCTATTAAAAACATATACTTATTTGAAACAGATGACATAAACAAGAGCAAGCATGACGAGAACCATATAAAACTTGATCTTTTGCGCTTATGTAGCTATCTTCTCCCTCAGTCTATTCAGCTCGTCTTCATCTCCGCCATAACCATAATTCTTTTGACACTTCAACTTGTTTCAAAGCAGCTTCAAGATTGTTAATCCTTTTAAGTAAACCAGGAATTATTTGAACTGACCTTTTACAAATCTCAGGATCAACCCAAATCAATATACCACAACCTCTATTGTCGGGACTCTGCTATAAAAACAAGGACACGAAATCAGTAACCCAAAACAACAACAAAGACGAGAATAGGGGAAATATCAATTACCTTGTATCTTGAACACCCATAAAAACGCCGACCAGGATGATCACCTTTCCATGCTGTCCACAGAACACACGCCATCTTGCATCGACACCGCGGCCTCTGCTTGTCATCGGAATGGCCATCGTCGATTCCGTCAGAGAAATTACTTGTGGAAGACGACGCCATTGACGAACAGCGGATTGGATTAGGGTTTTGTTTCGGGAAGAATGTTTTTTTTCGCGATCTAGGGTTCAGCCCAAATCGCGATTGAGTTTCGATTTGGGATTTTCGATTTAAGTTCTTTCTTCTATTTATTATTCAAGCTTATTTCATTTAGATTTTAGTTTTCAATTTCTTTGTCACTTCAAATAAACTAAGTCAGGGGTAAAATCATAATTCCACCAATAAAACCTTTAAAATCATGCCACATCATCAAACTGTTATAATTTAACATCCAAATACTGACGTAAGTGGCTAGTTGTAACACGTGTCTAAGTTCTGAGTTGAGTTCTGCAACATTTTCGAGTTCAAGGGGTGAAATGTAACCGAGGTACGAGTCCAGGGGGTAAAAATGGGATTAATTCTATTTTTTATTTAGTAAAAACAACAATATTCAAAACATTAGTCCTAATATAAACACATATGTTTTCATACTCTTTTTTTTTGCCCTAGACTCATATACGATGCGAGGATGAGATAATCCATGTATTGCTTCATCCTATTATTTTCCTCCTCTTTCTCTCTCATCTCCACCAATTTCTCCAATGATGTTGCTTTCCTTGTTTGAGCTTCTAAGAATGCAGCATTAGTATCCTGTTTTTCTTTATTTTTTCCTTTCTCTTGGCCGCCTTTTGGCCAGTCGGGTGAACTTCATGTACTTCATTGTTACTCTTTTCTGGATTGGAAGATGAACTATAAGCTCCTGCTTCTGAAACTTTTGTTCTCTTTACACCTTCTTTTTGGTGAATTGCATTCCATTTATGCTCGTCTTTCAACAATCTCCAACAACAGTCAAGTGTAAAAGTAGAGTTGTTATTTTCTGACCTATACATTTGATGCGCATTCTCAATAATCTGCTCATCTAACTAACCACTATGGTGTGCTTGATGTACTCGCTTATAATACCCATTAAAACGTGTCACCTTTTGATTCATCTTTGTCCAATGATCTTTGCATTGTTTTTCTGATCTATGTTGCTCTTTCTTGGACGATCTTTGTTGAAGTAGTCGGCAATCCGATTCCAATAACTTGTGACGTTTGGTCATTCCCAATGATAGCATCTTTAGACATATTAAGCCATCCACTTATCAGAAGTATGCTTGCTTCTTGGCTCCATTTCATGTTTTGTTTTCCTTTACGCCTCGGTTCTTCTTCATGTTGCATCACCGTGGTTTCCAACCTCTCTGCGATAGGTGTAGTAGACTTTCGGAGATGATGTGAAAAATCTCTAACTATGTAGAAACCTTTCGCACGACGCAAGTGCACGTGTCGTCAAGTAATAGAGTGTGCTTAGCATGAGTATCGTTCCCATGAAGACTTTGGTTTATTTTCAAACAAATTCACTAGTCGTTCTTTTCAAGCTATAAAAATGAAAGTGGGGGGTTTTTGATGTTTTGAGAACTAAAATTAAAGTTAAATTATCTAACAATTTAAACGATAAAAAAACGATAATGAAAATAAGGGGCGTGACTTCGTTATCTCAATAAGTCGGTTGTTTTCGGTAAGATTATAAATACGGGTTGTGAAAGGCAAAACTTAATCTCAATCCCTATTGGATACCCTCTAATCTCTCTCGAGTCTTTAGAAGCCTAGCTAATTGGCGAACTTACACCTCTCGGCTTGGGTCCTACTAAAGCAATTAACCGCAATAAGCTTTGGATTTCTAGCAACCACAACCACTCATAGTCTTTCTAGAGCCTAAGGTAGTGATGGATGGGACGGGTAGCGCACGCTCGTTTATTGTCTCTCGACATCTAAACTAGCCTAAAATACACTAGTTAGATAGCTAAGTTAACTAGAGATTACACACAGTTTACACACTCTCTAACCCAACCATGAAGCCCAAACTCACCTCAATAACCACATCACACCCCTCTAACTACTTAGCCACTCATAGATTCAACCAAACAAAGCAAAATGACAATAAGTAAAAGAAGCAAAGCTAAGAAAGAACTAGACACTTAATAACACTCAACAATCACAAAAGATCTGTATTAAAAACAAATGAAAACTATGAAATCCAACTCAACAATAATATAAAAACTTATATCCTCAATATTCAATGGTTAATAACTAAATCTAAGACAAGAAAGCAATACATAGGAGTAATGAGTATCTTAAAACAATAATAAATGAAACGAGAAAGAAAAGAGTAAACTTTTGAAGATGGGAATGATGATGGAGTTGATGTCACCTCCCTCATTCCTCTTCTCTACTTCAAAGCTTTCAAAATCTCCAAGAACAACTTTTTATCTCTTTTTTTTTCTTTCTTCTAAGTCAATCTCCTTCTTTCTATGACCTAGGCAAGGATATAAACCCTTCCAATCCATATTTTCGGAGCAGTTTGGACCTTTAGATGGGATCCAATAGCTGAGAATAGTTCAAAACGCAAGCTTTTTAAAAAGCTGGAAAACGACGTGGCGCGTCGCGTCTAGTGTATGGCGCGACATGCCTTAGAGCGCATCACTCTTTCCAGCGCGCCTCACCGCGCCAACTCTCGGGAACTTTTGTTCCCATAATTTGGTCCATGGCGCGGCGCTCCGCTGTTAGACGCGGCGCGCCAGGCTCATTTTTTCTCTTCCCTTAGTAATGATGTCCAAAATAGCCCCGTTTAGCTCCTTAATGCACCCTTTAACTCCAAAACTCTCCACAATACTCTCTTTGACTCAAAAACCTGAAAATACATTAAAAAAATACCAAAAAGACGTCAAAATCCTTAAGAACAAGCTTCGATTCATGTCTACAAAGATAAGATAAGCGAAAGTGAATCTCACTTATCAGGAGACGTGTGTGGATGGTGTTCGAGGGGGAGGTGTTTTGTAGACATATGATGATGTGGGTTGTAGAGGGGAGCCAAAATTTAAGGAAGGGAAAGAAGACATAGAAAATTGAAAATTCCGGTGCATAAAGTTTAGAGGTAGATAATTTGGTGAATTTTGTGAGGACTGAGAATATGGAAAAATAAGATTTTGGAAGTTTGTAGATGAAGAATTAGGAGAATTGGGAGAATGGTGGGAATCCATTTAAGCAAGTAGAGAATGAGGTGAAAATTGAGAGAGTTGTGAGAATGGTGAGTTGTAAATGGAAAGGAAAATGCTCATTTATAAAAGATAGGAGCATATGGAGAGCATACGTCATTGGGAATATAGGAAAATTAAACATGGTGGATATGAGTAGTGTAATATGGAATACATAAGTCCTTGGGAAAATGAAAAAAATCAAATATATGGTGGATATAAATAACAATTTCTTAAGATTGGGAATAGTAAAAATAAATAAGAAAATTGCATCATGAAAAACATAAATAAAGACAATGACATATAATGCTAGACATTTTTTTTTTATTAAATAAAGACAATGACATATCAAACTTAAATATCTAATTAAAATTATCCCCGAAATGAGACAAAATATGCTCTATCAAGTCTGCCTTCAAATTACGGTGCATGACTCTGTTGTGAATTTCTGCATTTCTTTGAAGCATCGTTTGATAATCAGAAACTGGTCCATGTGATACTTCAACCGCTAGGATGCCGGCGGAGGCTTTGTCATAGTTAATGTTAAACATTCCCTCATATGTATCTCGTTCGTCCTCACCAATAATATTGTGCAATATAATGCATGCATACATAATATCTTTAAGAATATCCCTTTGCCAAAAACGCGTTGGTCCTCTGACAATTGTGAATCGAGATTGAAGTACTCCAAACGCCTGCTCCACATCTTTGCGTAGTGCTTCATGGCATTGCGCAAATAATTTTTTTTGTCTCTCATTGAGGCAATGAGACAGTTTTAACAAACGTACCTCACTCTAGATATATACCATCGGCTAGATAATAACTATTGTTGTACTGTGTGCCATTTACGGTATTGAACTCGTGGAGTGGAGCTTGCCCTTGTAAGATGTCAGTGAATAATGGGGATTGATTCAACACGTTTAAGATCATTATTGAATCCCGACACATAAAAAACTGCATTCCAAATCCAAAGATTTGCTGATGCGACTACTTCGAGCATGATCGTTGGAGTCCCGTAATCACCTCGTGTGAATTGACCTTTCCATGCAACATGACAATTCTTCAATTCCAAATGCATACAATCAATGCTTCACAACATGTGAGAAAATCCGCATTCCTCCATCATCTGAAGTAAGTGACGAACCTCGTTGACATTGGGCCTATTGGTTTCCAAAAATTTCATTCACTCCCCGAATAAAATTGACCAGACATTCGATAGAAGTACTTTCACCAATTCGAACATATTCATCAACATAGTCTGCGGGCACTCCATAAGCCAACATTCGAATAGTTGTACTTCTATAGCGTCGAAAGCCCTGTTCTCCCTATTGCGTCTCTCTGCATCTGAAAATACGTCGAATGAACACCAAGAGCATGCACTATGTGTTCGAATACATGTCTACACATTCAAAATCTTCTCCGAAATTAATCTTATGTGTACACGGGTTATCCGAAAAGTAATTAGTCGAACATACGTTGGTGTCCTTCTTCACGACGCCTATCCAAGTAGGCTCTCTTACTTTGTTGTTTTCTTGAGCTACCACCAACAATGACGTTTTGTTATGTACATTTTGCTATTATGATGTCGTCTAAAGTAAACTCAATTATGAGAGTTTGACGACTCCATTTTTTGTGTAGAATATTATAATAACAATAGGGTAAAATGTAATGAATACATGAAAGTTTTTTTTAGGGAAAAATATTTGAGAGTTGAATGAGAGGAAGATGAGAATATGATTTTCATTGAAGTAGAGATAGTGTCATAAATATAGCAATAATATAAAAATTATTTTATTCAATAACAATTTCCTAAAATTTGAAATATGAAAAAAAAAATTTGGAATATTAAAAGGATTGGAAACATACAAATTTTTTTTGGGAATATACAAAAAGAAAATCAGGAAACATGAAACTGAGTGGAAATAAAAAAAAATTGGGATTATGGATCATTATTGGAAATAAATAATGTAATCTTGAATATATTGAGCGTACACTAGCATAGTGTTTAACTCACACCATTGTAAATAAAGTTGAAAATGAAATAAGACAAATGAAGTCTTCAGTTGGTAGTAGTTGGGACTTTGTTTATTATATATATATTTTTTTTATTAAAAACAATAAAATAATAATAAACTCTTCACTTGGCATCCGTGCCAAAAAAGAGCAACTGTGCCCAATTTACTTTTTTTTTTTTACTCCAATAGGTAGGCAATATTGAGTGTCATCCATGTCATCTCTATGCAACTAAAGTTATCACCCTTTAGAGATGCTCTAAGAGAGCTTTTCTTTGTGAATAACGATATATAAACATGAAGATATTTGACAACACTTACAAAAATCAAAATCCAAGTATTGACACCTTTATTACTACTTAAGTACACAAACATTCATATGCCCTTCTCACTATTTTCATTTTCCTAATTTAAAAAAAAAAAAAAAAAAAAACTCATCTCTCTTTCTTTCTCTTTCGTTGTGTGATTAATCTGGAGGAAGAAAATGGTGGAAGAGAGAGGAAGAAAAAAGACGAGGAACATCTACACCAAACATAGCGATTCGGAGTCAATCGTTGCCCCGCCGGTGAACATCACGAGGTGGAGGAAATGGTATCGGTCCCGGCCACGATGTCAGCGGAGAAGAGCGGCGGGGACGGTGAAGAGGAACGCTGCGTACGTTCGCTATGTCCCCGGGGAAGGCGAAGCCGTCGAACTTTTTGTCATGCTATATTTTCTGAAATTATTGCTTATGGTTTTGACAAATTTCCTCGAGTTCTAAATGGTTTAGTTGCTTTTCGGATGCCTCATTGTGTTTAAGTCGCTTAAGTCATTCTGAACTCAGACATCAGAATTTAACCTTTTTCTTGGTTCCATTTCATCATACTGTTTATTCTTTGATTTTGATCTTTGGTCATCAAATATTTAATCTTTTGTTTGTGTTTGTCTATGGAAATCGTTTGAGCACACCTTTTGAATCAATATCACATCGAGCATCTGCAGTATTCTGATATTTGATCAAACAACTCATTGTGATTTGATTTGTTCATCAAAACATCATCGGAGTGAAAGCACAAAAGAAATGATTTTGCCTTGCCCCAAAACCCTTACCTTTACAGTTTGCCTTGCAATCTCTCAGGGTAGTAAGGCTTCTCTTGTTAAATTCATGCCACAAAAGATGTGTTTTTTTATTTTTTTTATTTTATTTAAACAAAAACTCATTTGTTTTCTGCAAGAGTAAAAATTTGAACAATAGTTTTCTAATAAATATTTTTCTGGTATTTGTATATTTCAAAGGGGTTGTGTATATTGCGTAAAAACTCTCTATAATGTGATGGACTTTGATCTGAGATAACAAGCCACAGACGGCTGCATCTGTTTTAAAAGAGGTGTTTTGAATAATTTAGTGACAGCTCAGTCATGCATGACAGATCAGTCACGCATGACAGATCGGTCACGAATTTGTGACCAATCTGTTACGAAATTCTTTAATTCTGTGACGGATCTATCATGATGTTCTTCAATTTCGTGATCGATCTGTCACAAAGTTCTCTAATTATAGAGTTATTACGGGATAGAGTATTTACTTTTTATATTTTACCTTTCTTTTATGTCTTATAGAATAGAGTTCTAGAAGGAGAATAATAGTGTATTCTTTTTTTGCTTTCCTGGTTGGATGTACAACTTTGGTACCTCTGTCCCTTTTTAGGTTAAATAATGCAATAGATCTTTTAGTCTAATAAAAAGAAAAAAAAAAAAACTTCTCGTCTTTGTCTCCTCCATATTCTTCTTCTCTACCTTTTATATTTGTAATATGGTATCAGAGCAATAAAGCTCAATTTTTCTAAATGGCTCGTGATGGGGGAAATCAAAACACCTGCCAAGGCAGTGGTGGAAACTCCGACCAAGGCAGAAATCATTTTGGATCTCTAAATTTACAATCGCCCACCGGCTCCACTGTCCAATCTGAGCCTTACTCTTCCGATTCCAACATCCCTTTTTTCTTACATAACGGAGACCATCCTGATCTTGCGCTGTTTCACATCCCCTCATTGGTCAGAATTACAACACATGGAGCAGATCTATACTAATGGCCCTCAACGCCCAGTACAATCTAGGCTTAGTAGACGGGTCTATTGTTCAGCCACCATCCTCGGATCCGTTTTTTGGTGATTGGTCTTGCTGCAATAGTATGGTCAGCTTGTGGCTTCTCAATGCTGTCTCCAAGGAAATCGCTGACAGTCGTCTCTACCTCGACTCTGCTAAGGCTGTTTGGGATGATTGGCAGCTCGTTTTCAGCAAAGGAATGCTCCAAGAATCATCCAGCTTAAACAAAAGCTTCAGGGGTTGTCTCAGGGGTCGCTGGGTGTTAATGGGTATTATACTCAGCTGAAGATAATATGGGATGAGCTGAAGAATTATCACCCGGTTCGTTCCCATTTGTAATTATAGAGTAATGAAGGCAGGATGAGCTGTTTGGAGCAATAGTATGTTATGCAATTTTTGATTGGTTTGAATGAGTCTTTTGCCAAGGTCTTCAATCTGGTTGTGCAGGAGGAAAGGCAGTGAGATATTGGAATTTTTCCATCTTACCGAATCTGATTGCTTTTTCAGTAGAATCCCCGATGATGAATCCCTCGACCATCACTGTTGTTAACAAGTCCAGATTCAACAGGTCCTTCACTCATTGCGGGAATTTTGGATACACTATGGACCATTGCTACAAGTTACACGGATTTCCCACGGGGTACTCGCCACCATCAAAATCCAAGCCAAAAGGTTAAGTGAACCAAGTGGGCTCCCTTCAATCCAACCCTTGGGGGATTTTACCTCTATCTCAGATTCCAAAGGCTCGAGTCCCAGTTCCAAAAAATTCACAAAGAATTCAGGGTTCACTCACTGTTGGGAAACGAGGGGGTGGGGGTATCGAACACAAACGAGTGCTCCGACACAACTCGTCGGTGAAGCACGTAGGATATCAGACACGAACAATCGCTCTGATACCACTTGTTGGAGAAACACGAGTGGTATCAGATACGAACAATCGCTCAAATACTACTTTTTGTAATTATGTGCTCACCTTGATAACCATATAAGTTGCGGAATTAATTAATGACACTAACAAGAGCTAATTAAAAGTATGGTTATCTAACAAGATCTAGATTTACTTTATTAATTAAATAATGAAAGCATTCAAACATGTCAAGCAACCAATAAGAACAAAGAACAAGGTTCATAGAAAACTTACGGATTTGGCTCACGAACAGAAACTTCACGCTTTCTCAATCCGTCTTCAAACGCCTTGATCTCCTTCTTCAAGCTTTCAGATCCTCGTACTCCTCTTGATGACACCGTAGTCTTCCGAAACGTAATCTCATGATGAATAAAGAAAGACGGCGTGGGACCACACTCTTTAATCTCACACGACCAAGAAACAATGTTGTTTCAAGATCCCATTCTTGTTTTCTAAGAACGAAATAGAGTAATTCCAAGGGGTAGAGAGAGAGAGAGAGGGACGACCACAACTAAAAGAGTTGGACGAAAATTTTGGGCTTCCAAAAGCTTGAGTTGAATTCTTTTTCTCTTCTCATGAACCCTTATTTATTGTAGTGCAAATGATATATTATTGGTAGTTTCCAAAATATATTATTTCCTTTTATTGTGTTCACACTAGGGAATCAAAGCTTAGCTCTTAGACCTCATCTCATGAATCTTACTTTCTCTCTTATCCATCAGATCAATATCTATGATGTTTTATTTTATGTTTAAATAAAAAATATTTAATTATGAGAGAATAAAAGAAATATCTTATTTCATTTTAAATATTATTCTCTCCTAATATTCATGAGAGAGAATAAAAGACAATATCTTATTTCCTTTTAAATATTATTCTCTCCTAATATTCATGAGATAAAAAAAAATGATTATATCTTATTTTCTTTTAAATATTATTCTCTCCTAATATTCATGAGAGAGAATAAATGACAATATCTTATTTCCTTTTAAATATTATTCTCTCCTAATATTCATGAGAGATAATAAATGACAATATCTTATTTCTTTTTAAATATTTTTCTCTCTCCTTTATTTAAACAACTAAAGAGAATATATTGGTAACTACCAATATGGTAGTGGACGAATTTTATGGCTCTCGTCCAAAGGATTTGCGCGACTCCTTGTTGCCAAATCCTAAAATTCGACATCCACTTTTGTGCAAGGCCCAATTTCTTAAAGCCCAATTAATTATTTAGTTACTTGATCCAACAATGAACAAATAAGTAATTGATTAATTATTTACTTGATCAAACAATAAATAATTAATACTAACATAAATAATTATTTAATTATGCAAATACCCATATTTCAGAATTGATGTTGTCGATCACAATTACAGGTAGTGAGATTATAATAATGAAAACACATTATTATTAGAGGTTCTTTATTCGTCTTATCGAAGCCGAATCGGGGACTGTGAACATAGTAATAGAAGCTTAACAAATCCGATGAAAAGATGAAAAAGTCATTTATCTTTTCCACATCGATTTGTGTAATCATGGTCAGACTCCACCTAGATACGCCAAGACTGAACTCTCATTTATACTAGAATTATATTTACCCATCATGACGAGTGTCCACTGATCTAGTCAGTACGTGATCAAGATCCTCCAGGTTCAACCCGTATCGAGAAATGTCAATTAATATGTTATAGCTTTCTTGATACATATATACCCTAAGCACTATTGCTTCCCCAGCGAAAGATTCTTCCAAACGTACATACTTCGGAAGTGCCGACAATCTATCGGTTCTGGAATCAATCCTTAGAGTGAATATTGACATTCTTTCAGGAAGGCTGGATTCCGTATCTGTCAACCACTTCCCACTCGAATCATGCTTCGAAACTCCCAAGACATAAACTGTGATTAGCATGATAGAAGCCTTTTAGAGAATGAGTCAAAGAGCGCGGTAACATGATCAGTGTCCATGATCACTTCAGGAGTTAGATCAAGTCTCACTTAGCGACCCTGGTTAGTGTGTCGTAACGGTACTTAAACGATACATCTACAACCAAACTGTGTCCGGGTCGTGCACTTATCACAAGTGCAGAATGCTCGCACATCGTGATCAACCTTCACTAATGTTCCGTATATATGACTTTAGATACAGCTATCCAGGCATGTATCTGTCATCGACCATTATTCTATTTAGTAATCATTTATGATTTATTCATTATCTCTCGTGAGCAAGAATTCCTAACAATCTCCCACTTTGACTAGAGAAGATAAGACAATTCCTTTTAGCCATTTTATTCTTATTCATGACATACAGATAGCTAGAAGTCTGACCATGATTGAGATCTCCATCATATGGAGTCTCATCTTAATCTATTACTCTATAGATTTTGTCTCATCAACGTATTTCTCGTTTTAACATTCTTTAGTTCATGGTACTTTGCAAGTGATCATTGACTTACCTTTATTAGGTCAATTCAAGTTGTCCATTAGTAAATCTATTTACTATAGAACACATTAACACTTCGCATACGGTTAGATCATACACCAGACTTCATATCTTCTTGATAATAAGTCTCCTATCACAGGTATACTTCCCTTTGGCACCAAGACTAGTTGTACCATTGCATGTTTCAATCTCATTACCACTAACTATAGTGTGATATCATTGAACATATTTTTAAGAAATTTTATTGACTTGTTTCTATTACTTGGTTATGACATAGTAGATCCTTATTGGTCGTATTCATATTCAATTTATACATGACTCAAGGTTCAACTATATCTATAATAACTAGGTATCTCACTATTTCTAGAAATCGTTTTGCTTTAAACATTTGTTAGATTTCTCAGAAATTGAACATTGTCAAGGGACTAATTGTTAGCCCTTATAATGACAATATCTTCAGTCTCGTTAGTTGAGCTATATACCTTATGTCAATAAGTATATTTGAGGTAATATGGAAAGAGCTAGTTATTTCTAAAACTTAAGTTATAAAAACAGTCAGTTTAGTCAATTTTCTTGTGTCCGTCGTTGACACGTGTTTAAGGAGTTACCCATTTCGATCATTCTTGCAATATCGATTTCATTCAATAAACTCTTAAGTAAAATTGTACTTAGTTTATTTCATTCTTGGATCAACCTTTGTGAAGATTTTAGTAGTTGCACTACTTTGATCCATGTCATAAGTTTTTCAGAACTTTATCCATAAGGACAGTTCAATAACTTCCAATTGGAAAACCCAATGAATTGGTTCGTGGTATCGGAAGAGCATCATCGTTGCCAATGTCTCTAATCAAGGGCTCAAACACCCTTTGCGCCATTAAGCTTATTTAAGCTTGAACGCTTTCATTAATCATTTATAGATCCCTTCTAATCCATTAAGTTGAAGACTTAACTGGCAGATCTACTAATTGGGTTTATGACATCTTTCAAGTTATTGTGATCTTCATGATCAAATCTTTCATAGAGTGAAAGATATAGTTGATGGCATTGAGATGACGAGGATCCTTGCAAGGATGCTCCCACTATTTCATTAACTCTGTTCATCAGGAAAATATCATTTTTCATTAAGTTCTATCTATCGATTTATCGATCTATGTGGTAAGGTAATTATCCTTCCACTCAAATTATTAAATGATAGCAAAAAGGTATTCATTAATGATGAGCTTGATCCTGGAAAGACGTTGGTATGCATTGAACAAGTGGGTAGGTTCGAAACCTCCCATTTAATCGACGAACAACAATGACTAGGATCCAATTAAGGATGCTCCCGCTTAATAATTTGAAAAACATAGTGGCTAGGGTCCTTTAAAGGATTCTCCCACTTATTTAGTGAACTAGAGTAGCTAGGTTCTTATTAAGAAAGCTCTCACTCATTTAGAGAACTAGAGCAGTTAGGTTCCAATTAAGGAAGCTCACTCTCATTTGGTGAACTAGAGTAGCTAGGTTCCAATTAAGGAAGCTTCCACTCATTTAGTGAACTAGAGTGGCTAAGTTCGAATATAGGTAGCTCGCACTCAATTGATGAAGTGTTAGTGGCTAGATTCAAAGTGTTGGAATTAATATGTTCCCACTAACTCATCATCATCAACACTAACTTTTGTCGTGGTCATTTATTACCTCTTATTCGCACAAATCATTGTCGAAACAAGGTAACTTTTTCTTTTGAAGCTCTAGGAGCTCCAAAGAGTTCTTAAACATACAGACATATTCAATTATAAGAAATAAAGCAATTAAATTTCTAATAGAAATATAACTAATAGAACATTATAACGCTCACTTATAATGTATGAATGGAATACTAAGTCCTTCATACTCTATAACATCCAAATTATTAAGCATAAGGCATTCTAAACATTATCATAAAAAAATCAAATGCATTCCAAGAATCAAAGAGGGAAAAAATATTCATATGACACAATCATGTGTTCATAAAAGAATATAAAACATAATATATAAGAGAAAAGAAAAGAATCATCCTATCTGAAATAGCCACGAAAGCTACAGTTCAGAAAACCTCGGATGATAAAAACACATCAAATGTTCAACATATCATTCCGAGAAAACAAAACCAGCAAGAAATTAGATCTTCAGACAAAGCATCAGCTTTTCTACAACTCGGGCTTGAATCTGACATTGTTTAGCAAGCTCATCAATACTTGCGTGCCCCATCAGATCTACTCTACAACAACAGAAGAAGTATGTTCATGAATAATTATCGTCAAAGACATTTTTAGGATATCTTTAATCATGAATTTTAAGGTACCATACCATCATTTTTCTTATTTTTCTCAAGCTCGGCCAAATACAAAGGGCAGTGCCTTCGCCAATGGCCCTCAATGTTGTAGTGGTGACACTTACCAATGCTTTCTTGCTTCTTATTTTTTCCTTTTCCACTTTCCATCTTAGCGGGAGCTTTCCCCTTTGAGGTACTAGGTCGTGCCTTAGATGACTCAGCACCAGAAGTCCACTTCTTCTTGGTTATTTGAGAAGAACTCTTGTCAGCATAATTCGCCGACCCTTTGTTCTCCCATGTCGACTGATAGACTCAAAAGTCTATAATTCATTCAACAGCTGAGACAGTCCATAACTTAACTTATTCATGTTATAGCTGGATGTGAACTGTATGAAGTCACTCTTATTTGTCGATTCCGCATCCCTCCCATGAAGAGAGCGGTCCTCTAAGAGCGGGCTCGCTCGGTAGACCTCCGGGCGCGCAGCCAGTCGGACGACGCACCACGGGCCGGCCGGACACAGCCGAGCAGCCAGTCAGGGGACCAACTGGCCATCGGCCAGGCCATCGGCCAGGTGGTTAGTCCAAGGTCCAACCGGCCACTGGCCGCGTGGCTTGCCCAATGTCCAACCGGCCATTGGCCGATTGGTCTTCCCAGAAGCCAAGCGGCCACCGGCCGGGAGGCACACCCAAGGACCAATTGGCCACTAGCCGGGTGGTTCTCCCAAAGGCCAAATGGCCTCCGGCCGAGTGGTCGGCTCAAAATTAGCCGACCCTCTCCCTCTCCACTTCATCTATAAAAAGAAGCCTCCTCTCTATTCCCAAGGTAATCCATTATTGAGTCATGAAACACTGTTGAACTCCCGAGTCACTCATTTCACTCGTCTTTGGCCTCTAACCCCTAAACACCTTTCTTCCACCTCACTCATACAAATGTTGAGCGTCAGAGAGGTAAACAAAGGCAACCCCTCTGTTTCTCCTTTGTATTTCTTCGTGTACCCATCCCTTTCAGGTACAACGATGAGCTCAAACACCATCTACAGCTAGGGAGAACTCGAGATACCGAGTTCAGGATGCTCGAGCCTGAACGCGACCATTTGGTCCGGCCTTGGGTCGAACCGTTTGGGGCTCCTAAATCGTTGTCCGAAAACGAACGACAACATTTTGGCGCTAGAAGGATGGGACTTCACTACTTGGTAGTTCAAACCCTCACCACTTTCATCATCTACTTTCGTCGGCAAAGCTCTCGACTGATGAGTCATTTGCCCGCTACCTCTGCAGTCGGACGAGCGATTAGCTCGAGGTACGGCTTAAGAAGTTTGACACACCGCGTAGGGGAACAACGGCCTCGTGACAATGAGAGCCAGCCCCTAGAACTGGCCAACAACACCGAGGACGCTCTCCGTGAGGACACGGCTCGGAGACTCGCTGAGCTCCTCGACGGGCCAGGGATGGATGGCACGCTCATCGCCAACCTCATTAGCTAAGACGTCGAGGATGATTTTAGCCGTTGTGATACTGACCCCGATTACGTGGGGGAGTCAAGGAGCGACGAAGCCTGCCCTAGCCAAGTGCGCACCCAGTCCGAAAGGCCAAGGGATAGCACAGCCGTCCCCACTCAGGGTCGACAAAGGGCAGCCCCGTCGACACGTCAAAACTTGTAAAGTCATTCCAGGGGGCATGCCCCCTCTACCTCAAAGGGAGGTCGGACACGACCCCCCGTCGGAGATAGAGCCACCCACCACCTAAATTCATCATTATCATCTAAATTCATCGATCCCTTACACTCACCACCTACTCAGACCATTCAAAAACTCAATTCCGATCAATTCTGTCGCAAAAAAAAAGGCCGAAAAAAGCCATCATTGTATCGGAGGTTGTTTCGGTACTCTCAAAGATCACGGATCACAAGTTGAGTGGTTTTAACTACCTCGATTTGAGCAAAACCATCCGGTAATTCCTCGGAATATCGACAAAGATGATCATCTAATCGATACGGCTCCAAGTGACGAGTCAAAGAAAGCATGGCTTCGCGAAGATGCTCGTCTTTTCCTCCAAATCCGTAACTCCATTGGCGTGAGGTAGTTTCGTCTTTTCTATTGAATATCAAATATTCATGAGCGCAATCTTTATTTCCCATTCCTATCAAAATACCAAGGTTGGAAATTGTTTCCCTTTTTTCTTGTCTTGGCCGCCCAAACCATGTAGCACATGTGCTATAATTTGTTTCCTCTTTTCCTTTTTGGCAAGTATCTTCATACATCAATGCACAAAATAAATTTCCTTTCTCTTGATGGAGGGCCATGAAATTTAGTGTCCAGAACAAACTTCTAGATGTTTCTTTATTTGTTCATGACAACATAAGAAAAACCCATGTAAAATTTTCACATAAAATTCCATAAAATGAGATTCAATCCTCAAGGCCCAAATGTCCATGTTGGCCGTGTGGAGCATCTACATTGTCATCACATGACAATGTCCAAAATCTTATTTTGACATTTATACCATCTTATTGTCCTAATGGACAAAATTACCCTTAGACAATTTTCGTAAAATTCGTCTAGTTCAACACTTTAACTTGTTTTGACTTAGCTACTAGTTTAACAAATCCTACTCTAATGACTTGTGGTAGTGACCTCATGGATCCAAATGAACAAAACTTGAGCTAGCATGGTTGGACACAAAAGTTCACAAACCTTTTCCAAGTTCTAGCTTAATGTCAACTGACTCCACTAAAGCGTTGACATTGAAAATCTCTCGGTTCAAATGAATACATTTTGTACTCAAAATTCTACTTAATTGTGACGAGTGGATCCATTGAATATTATCTATGTTTACCCTTCATGAATATCATCAGCTAGATGGGATTTATAAAATTACCATTTTACCCTTAATGTTGTTATTTCCTCAACTCCTTTGTCCCTTGTGAATAAGTTAGAAACAATGTATTGACGAGGAGCTAACAAGTCACATTGATTCGTCCACAAGAGTCATGACTCAATTTGGACACTGGCCAGTTCATTTATTCACATTCCAAGGAACAAAGCTTGAGTTGATATACATTGCATTTCAGCAATCTTGTACATGAATTCCATATCTATGAGATCTTCACAAAGTTGTTCATGACATCTTCATAACTTAGTACTTTACCAATAGGTCTTATTTATTTCACATAGTGAATCTAGAACTCTGACTTTCTCAAATGAGAGTACGTAGGCTATGAAATGACATGTCTCATTTTAGGATTGAGGTAAGCATGATGCAATTCATACATAATGATTTCGAGACAGAAGAGCTTAAATGGTTTGTTCTTACAATTTCTCTAGAAGTGCACTGGTCAATTCAGTATCTTCAGAAGATACCTTGGAAGAACTATAGAGTCTCTAACTCTCTATGTCTCATAACAAGACATCATAGATTCTCCTAACAATCATACTGAGATCAATAGCGCTTTGATCCTTAGATTGTGAATATACAGTTTTAAGCAAACTATGAAGAGTTTCTTCATGCAAATCTATATTTGACTCTTCATTTGTTGTTAGTTTTGTTTAAATACTAAAGAGTAAGGTTTATCATAAAGCTTCATAAAAACTAGAAAGAATGAATGAAAGTTTCAACTCTTTATTAATTATTCAGCAGTTACAAGCAAGAGTCTTCGTAAGACTTTATTACATCAAATGTATATAAGTTACAACTACTACTCTTCTTATGGGCACTAATTCCAACAAACTCCCACTTGACTCAAAGAAGATGTGAGTAGTCCTTCATGCCCAATCCATCTCGATGTTGGTCGAAGACCTTCCAGGATAAACCTTTGGTGAATAGATCTGTCAGGTTGTCTACCGTCGAGATCTTCTTCACCTCCACATTTCCGTGCTGCACGATCTCTCGAATCAAATGGTATTTCCTCTCAATATTCTTAGAGTGCTTATGGCTTCGAAGTTCCTTTGAGTCAGCGATAGCCCCACTGTTATCACAATAAAGTATCATGGGCTCGTCGAATTTTGGAACGACTTCCAAATACTTAAGGAATTTTCTAAGCCATACAGCTCTTTGGATGCTTCACAAGCAGCCACATATTCTGCTTCCATTGTGGAATCAGCAATGCAAGATTGCTTGATACTCCTCCAAACAACAGATCCACCATTTAGGATGAACACAGATCCTGAAGTGGATTTCCTGGAATCCTTATCCGCCTAAAAGCATAGCATACATGAGACTTCCCACGACTGAGTCGTAAGGAATTTTTCTCAGTCTCTCAATCTTTTGTGCAGTATTGAGAGACTGGTCCTTAGAGAGTGAGATTCCATGCCTAAAGGGTGTTTGGCCCTTCTTAGAGAAGCAATCCATCACCTTATCAATATAAGATGCTTGAGAGAGCGATAGAGTCCGGTTCTTCCGATCTGGAAAGATCTGGATCCCCAGAATGTACGCGGCTTCTATTAGATCCTTTATATCGAATTGCTTTGCTAGCCAGATTTTAACCTCATATAATTTACCCACATCACTACCTATGAGTAATATATCATCGACATACAGTACCAGAAACACAACTTTGCCCTCGTGTATTAACTTGTAAACACAAGGCTCATCTATTGACTGCTCAAAACCGAAGCTCTTCACAGTTTCATCGAATCTAATATTCCATGACCTAGATGTTTGCTTTAATCCATAAATGGACGTAAGCAACTCACAGATCCTGGTCTCTCGACGTTCCCATCCGGACCCTTTTTTTTCTTGTATATCCACTTACACCCTACAGGTTTAATACCTTCGGGAAGGTCTACAAGTTTCCTGACTTTGTTGACGTACATCGAGTGCATTTCAACTTTCATGGTGTCTAGCCAAAGGTTTGATTTAGAACTAGCCATTGCATGACTGTAGGAAATAGGGTCATCCATGTCAGAGACGCGAGAGTGTCTCCATAAGACATGTACCTGTCAGGCTTTTGAGTAGCCTTCCCACTACGTTGAAGTACTACTTGACGAGGTTCTGATGAGTTAGGTTGTGTTTCAGTTGGGGTAAGAACAATTCTTACAGATGAGGTAGAAGCTTCATCACCCAACTTTTCTTCAAGCACAATTTTGCTTCTAGGTTTTACATCTTTCATAAAGTCTTCCTCAAGGAAATGAGTGTTTGTGCTAACGAACGTTTTGTTCTCCTTGGGACTATAGAATGTGAAACCTTTGGTTTCCTTCGGATATCCAACAAACAGACATAATTATGACCTACTAGCCAACTTGCTAGTCTTTTGCCTTAGCACATGTGCAGGGCAACCCCAAATTCTGATGTGGCCTAGATTTACTTTACGACCAGTCCATTGTTCATAAGGAGTACTAATTACCATTTTAGACGGGACTTGGTTCAGAATGTAAGCTGCTGTTTCGAGGGTATATCCCCGAAAGGAAAGAGGGAGTGATGAGTAACTCATCATTGATCTAATCATCTCCATTAGAGTTCGGTTCCTTCTCTCTGACACTCCATTTTGTTGAGGTGTGCCAGGTGTTGTAAGCGGAGAAGCGATACCTTCTTCTTTAAGAAAGTCATTGAATCTCCAGACATATACTCACCACCTCGATCGGATTGAAGGGTTTTGATCTGTTTGCCCGTTTGCTTTTCCATTAAAGCCCGGAATACCTTAAATACGTCAAAGGTATCAGATTTGTGTTTGAGCAGATAGACAAAATCGTATCTTGAGTAATCATCGGTGAAGGTAACGAAGTATTTGTATCCTCCCTGTGCTTGTATACTGAACGGACCACATACATCAGAATGTACGAGTTCCAACAACTCAATGGCTCTTCGTCCCTTAGCAGAGAAAGGTCGTTTGGTCATTTTTCCTTCTATACAAGATTCACAAGTAGACAATGAACCTATTGCAAAGGCTGGAAGTGGACCGTCCCTCGAAAGTCTCTTAATCATGTCTAGACTTATATGAACTAGTCTTAAGTGCCAGAGATATGTTGATTTTATTAGATCGGAGGAATCAGAAAGTTTGATCCTCTTTGGCTCCCTAACTAGATCGTTATCTATTTCAGTGTCTAAAAGCGAAGGTTGCGTGGGATAAATGTAAAAGAGAGCATTCTTCATACACATCAAAGACGAAAGAATTATCGGAAAGAGAAATTCGAATTCCATTCTTAATAAACTTTAAACAATAATCTTGCTCACAAAGACGAGCAACGGATATCAAGTTCTTCCCGAAGGAATGAACAAAATAAACATTATTTAAATTTAAAGTTCGATCTTCAAAAGATAGCGTCACTGATCCCATGGCCTTTGCTGACACCGAGCTCCCATCGCCCCATCTGATGGAGAAGTCACCTTCTCTAAGCTTTTGGTTTTCTTGAAACCAGTAAGGGAACAACAAAACGATTAGTAGTTGCGGAGTCAGGAATCCACGTTGATACATTATCAGCTACTAAGCATACTTCGGTAATAAGTACATTACTATTTTCCTTTACTTTGAGGAAGGCAGGACAGTTCTTCTCAGCCTTGTGAGGTCTCTTCTTAGATCCAGAGGTGGAGGCTTTGTGTTCAGTAACATGTGCCTCTCCTTGGTTCATCTTTCTCTTAGTGAGACCTTTAGCAGTGTGAAGCCCCTTCATAAGCTCGGTAATAGTGTACTCTAGCTTATTCATGGAGTAGTTCAGCTTGAAGGTATCGAAAGATTCGGGGAGAGTTTCCAGGATCATATCTATTTTAGTCTCCCCATCAATCTCCAATCCTAGGATTTCTATTTCATTCAGATAACTAATGATCAGCATCATATGGTCTCTGACAGGAGTCCCAGCCTTCATGTGACGGTTCATAAACTATCGGACTGCTTGCTGTCTGGCCTAACGCCCTTGCCCTCAAAACATCTTATGGAGATTATAGAGCATGTCGGCAGCTGTCTTGATGTCACGATGTTGCTGCTGGAGCACATTGTTCATAGATGCTAATATATATCACCTCGCAATCTCATCGGAACGAAACCAGGCCGCCAAGGCATCCTCTTCCTCTTGATTCGAATCATCATTCGTCTGAGGAGGACACGGGGTGGTGAGTACCCATTTGTGCTTGTCAACGGTAAGGACGATGTCGAGGTTATGTTTCCAATCAACGTAGTTTTCGCCTTCGAGTTTGTTTGAGGAAATGATGGTTGAGAGACATCTTGCTGAAGTTTATGTTGAAACTAGTTTATGATTAGTCTTTTGGTTTAGGATTTAAGTTTTTTTTTTAAGTTTTTAGGATGAACAAGACAGGGAAAATCCAAAGGTGTTATGAATGAAATGACACTTTCCTCCTTTGAGGGAAGGCCGAAAATAGTCTCCTTTCATAAGTAAATGACTCATCATTAATGCATAGCCAAGATGTCAATACATCAAATTTGACTAGCTATCTTGTAAAAAAGTTTGATCACTCATATCCTTTCGCAGGGCCTCGAGGGAGGATTACTAGGGATTAAGTCTAAGTGTGTAATCAACCACTTAGTCCATGAGATCTGCTTTGAAAAACAATCCACCGAGGGGAGGCCTTGTCTCATTGTATCACTCTCAGACGTAGCTATTATAACAATGATCAAAGCAAATTTTCGTTGAGTACTCTCATTTAAGAGAGGGCCACGAGGGTGACTCTTAGTCTGGCAACAATTGTACTTTTCATTAGGTTTGGGGATCGTGGTTGTATACAACAAGTATAACCCTCCCACTTAGTTTTTAGATGTTGGCATTGGTGCCCACAAGAAGAGTTGTAGTCATAACTTATATACATTTGATGTAATAAAGTCTTACGAAGACTCTTGCTTGTAACGGCTAAATAATTAATAAAAGTTGAAACTTTCATTCATTCTTCCTTGTCTGTTTGAAGCTTTATGATAAACCTTAGTCTTTAGTCCTTAAACAAACCTAATAACAAATGAAGAGTCAAATATAGATTTGCATGAACAAACTCTTCATGGTTTGCTTAAAACAACATATTCACAATCTAAGGATCAAAGAGCTATTGATCTCAGTATTATTGTTAGGAGAATCTATGATGTCTGGTTATGAGACATAGAGAGTTGGAGACTCTATAGTTCTTCCTGTTAGGAATATTGCCCACTAGAATATGATGATTACTAAATAAGATAAGAAGTTACTTTATTAGCATCATATGATTAGTGGGTTGAGGTCTGATAACATTCAGAATCAATAACAACTATCACTTTCCTTCCCCTTCTCAAGCTTCTTTGTTCTCAATTTCGCTTGGTTTCTTCTTTAGATTGTGAATAATGCCTGTTTGTTAAACGTCATCAGCTTAGTTCCAGTTCTAGGATCAATAAGCGATCTAGCGCTCCGTTTGAATTAGTTCATTCAGATGTTTGGGGTCCATGTCCTATTACGTCCGAACTAGGTTTCGATTAGTCACTTCTGTGGATGATTTTTCTCGTGTAACTTGGTTATTTTTAATGAAAACCTATTATGAATTATTCTCATTATTTTTCTCTTTTTGTACTAAGATCCGTACTCAAAATATTTCTATTCGCACCTTCCGTAGTGATAATGCCAAAGAGTACATGTCTAGTCAATTCCAAATTTACATGACCCAAAATGGCATGCTCCATGAAACATCTTGTGTTGATACTCCGTCCAAAAATGGAATTGCCGAACGCAAAAGTCGACACCTTCTTGAAACTGCACGAGCTTTGCTATTTCAAGCAGGTGTTCCAAAGTGTTTATGGGCTGATGCCATCTCTACTGCATGTTTTCTTCTCAACCGTATGCCATCATCTATTCTTCAAGGTGCGATTCCTTACCAAACATTATTCCCTCAAAACCCTTTGTTCCACGTTAATCCAAAAATCTTCGGCAGTACATGTTTTGTTGGGGATATTCGTCCAGGTCTCACAAAATTAGATCCAAAATCCTTAAAATTTGTGTTCTTGGGATACTATTGTCTTTAAAAAGGATATCGATGCTATTGTCCTAGTCTCCAAAGGTACCTTGTGTCTATCGATGTTACCTTTTTGGAACACTTACCATACTTTACATCTGAGAAACCAACCCTGCCATCACCCGAGGACGATGAGCTTTTAGTCTATTCCATTACTTCACCAGACGTTCCATCTCCTTCATAGGTACCACCTCCTTTAGCACCTGATCCACAAACACCACTGAACCTGCCCAGACCTATGGTGTTGACTGTTGTCAATGGTGCCCACAAGAAGAGTTGTAATCTTTATTTTGTACATTTGATGTAATAAAGTCTCATGAAAACTCTTGCTTGTAATTTCTTATTCATTAATAAAAAGTTGAAACGTTCATTCATTCTTCCGTGTATGTTTGAAGCTTTATGATAAAACATTAGTCTTTAGTCCATAAACAAACTAAACAACTTACGAAGAGACAAATGTAGATTTGCATGAACAAACTCTTCGTAGTTTGCTTAAAGCGATATATTCGCAATCTAAAGGTCAAAGAACTATTGACCTCAGTACAATTGTTAGGAGAATCTATGATGTCTGGTTATGAGGCATTGAGAGTTGGAGACTCTATTGTTCTTCTAGGTATCTTTCGAAGGTACTGAATTGACCAGTGCACTTCTAGAGACAAGATAAGAACAAACCATTTAACCTCTTATGTCTCGAACTCACTACGTATGAATTGCATCGTGCTTACCTTAATCCTGAAATGAGACATGCCATTTCACACCTTACGTATTCTCATTTGAGAAAGTCAGAGTTCGGACTCACTATGTGATTACGAACAAGGCCTATTGGTGAAGTACTAAATTGTGAGAATGTCATGAGTAACTTTGTGAAGTTCTCATAGATATGGAATTCATGTACAAGATTGCTGAAATGCAATGTATATCACCTCATGCTTTGTTCCTTGGAGTGTGAATAAATGAACTGGCCAGTGTCCAAATTGAGTCCTGACTCTTTTGGATGAAACAATGTGACTTGTTAGCTCCTCGTCAATACATTGTTTCTAACTTATTCACAAGCGACAAAGGAGTTGAGGAAATAACAGGTAGAAGGGTAAAATGGTAATTTTGTAAATCCCGACTAGCTGATGATATTCATGAAGGGTAAACACTGATAATATTCTGTGGATCCACTCATTACAATTAGGTTGAATTCTTGAGTAGAAAATAAATTCATTTGAACCGAGAGATTTTCAGTGTCAACTCTTTAGTGGAGTCAGTTGACATTAAGCTAAACTTGAAAAAGGTTTGTGAACTTTTGAGTCCAAGTATTTAGCTCAAGCTTTGTTCATTTGGATCCATGAGGTCACTGTCACGAATAACATCGAGTAGGAATAGTTAAACTGGAAGCTAAGTCAAAACAAGAACGAAAATTGTCAAAAGGGTATTTTTGTCTTTTGAGACATAGAATGAAATGAATGTCAATAATTTTTTTTTGACAACGTCATTTGATGACTCAATAACACTCGGCCATGACTTGATCATTGGGCTTTGTGAATTAATTTCATTTCATAAGAATTTTATTGAAAATTCTTAATTGGTCTTTCTCATATTGTCATGAACAAATGAAGAAGCTTCTAGAAGCTTCTTCTAGAGACATGTTGGGCGCCTACCACCCAAGAGAAAGAGAGAATATTTTGTGCATAAATGTATCAAGATACTTGCCAAAAAGAAAAAGAGGAAACAAATTTCCTATGCAAGGCAATATGAATTTCGGCCAAGAGAGAGTCAAAGACAAGGCATGGAACAAAATAGGAAACAAATCCAAGGCTTATTGAAGCCTATGTTGGCTGAGTATCTCAAGAGGAAAAAAGGAAAATTGGCTCATGAATATGTGATATTTTATAGAAGAGGAAACTACCTTATTGAAGGTGAGACCTCTCCTATAAATAGGAGCCTCATTCCACACATTTCATTCATCCAAGTTTAAGAGATTTGAGAGACTCTCTCTCTAGAACTTGGCCGAACTCCTCTCTCTCTCTCTGTCTAGTTAATTTTCGATTTTTTGTTTTGGCACCTAGGTCCTCATTTGACCTAGTGTTTAGCTCTGTGACTTCAAGACTCGTTCTTAAGTCGTAGTGTTTAAAAGTGCCCACACAATAATTCTTTTTCTCTCGAGTGATTTAGTGATAGAAACTTTCGTGGTTGCTCGAGTTGCCCAGGAAGGAAGAGAGACGTGCTGCGAGGGGAGACGAACGTTGCAACCTTTTTCCAAAAGCTTCTCAACGTTCAAGCGTCTAAAAAGGTTAGTAAACTTCTATGCTCATAATAGTTTTATTTATATGTACTTGCTCTTTGTCTAGGTTAGTAAAAACTGTTTTACTTGAAAAGAAAATTTTTAACATTCCGCCGCTTAACGAAGCGTTAAACTTTTTCTTAAACCCTAGATCAATTCCAACATTGACTACTCCGACACTTTCTCTTCGGTTGCCAAGTTGACATATGTTCGACTCTTCATCTCCCTGGCGGCAATCCATGACAGAAATCTGCACCAACTCGACATTAAGAATGCATTTCTGTACATAGATTTACATGAAGAAGTGTGTATGGAACAGCCTCCTAGTTTTGTTGCTCAGAGGGAGTATGGTCGTGTTTATCGTCTTCAGAAAGCATTGTATGGGCTTAAACAAAAAAGTTCCCGTGCTTGGTTCGGAAGGTTTAGCCAGGCCCTTGAACAGTTCGGACTTCAAAAGAGCAAATCCGACCACTTTGTATTTTTCAGAAGCACGAAAGATGGTGTCATTCTCCTACTCGTTTATGTTGACAACATAGTAATTACAGGAAGTGATACTATTGGCATTTCGTCTCTCAAAACATTCCTCCACACTCAGTTCCACACGAAGGACTTGGGCACACTAAAATACTTCTTGGGTGTTGAAGTATCGAGAAGCAAAAAAGGTATATACTTATCTCAAAGGAAGTATGTACTTGATTTGCTTTTCGAGACATGAAAATTAGGGCCAAACCATGCAGTGCCCCAAAGACTCCTAACATGCAGCTTACTAAGGAGGGAAAACCAATGGATGATCCTGAAAGATATAGAAAATTGGTTGGCAAGTTGAACTACCTCACTATTACTCGTCCAGACATTGCATACTCCGTCAGCATAGTAAGCCAATTCTTGGCGTCCCCGACAGTTAATCATTGGGCAACGTTGGAGCAGATCTTGTGTTACTTGAACGGAGCACCAGGAAGTGGAATCCTATACTCAAATCATGGTCATACTCGAATTGAATGCTTTACTGATGCAGATTATGGAAGGTCTAAGATAGACATAATATTACCTACTAGATATTGCGTATTTTTCGGAGAAAACTTGGTCTCATGGAATAGCAAGAAGCAACATGTCGTATCAAGATCAAGTGCAGAGTCTGAATACATAGCGATGTCCCAAGGAACATGTGAGATAATGTGGATACATCAACTATTGACTGAATTAATCTTCGATGTCACTTTTGCAGCGACATTATGGTGCGACAACCAAGCTGCCATCCATATCGTATCCAACCCAGTTTTTCACGAGAGAACAAAATATATTGAGATCGACTGTCACTTTGTTCGCAAGAAGATTCGACAAGGCTCGATTTCCACTCATATGTAAAAACAGGTGATCAAATAGGAGATATTTTCACAAAAGCACTTAATGGGGTTCGGGTGGTCGAATATCTTTGTAACAAGCTGGGCATGATTAACATATATGCTCCATCTTGAGGGGTCTGTTACAGATTATGTGAATATTATGTAGTAATTATGAGAATATTACGTAGAATATTATGTAGTAATTAGGAGAATATTACGTAGTTAATACTTTGCTTATACGTTATGTATTGTACGTGTATGAATACCATGAACAATGAATACGAAAACACAACCTTTTTCTCCAATTCTTCTCTAATTACAACGAGTAACTTCAATATCAATTATCAATTATCCATAAGAATTTCTAAATCTCAACTTCTAAGCTTTTCTGCTCCGCAACCTCTTCTTTTATTCTTCTTCTCAAGCCAGAACAAAGTAACATTGTACTACATTATTTTCTATTTTCTAAAGGATCTAAAACCTCTTAAAATATTAGCTTTTATGTACCATTTATTTTTGCTATCTTCTTCTCCAAAACAAATTCTTTCATGTATACCCTCTCATGTGGATGCTGTTTATTTATTTTTATTAAAATCTACTCGAACAATAATAAAACCCATTGTTTTTCTTTCTTTTGTCTCTCTATCTCTCTATACTTTCCAGGTATATCTGATCTTAATGTCTCTATCTAAATGCCGATATTTCGTTTCCAATGGTAGACGCGAATGGGCTCTCGGGAAGGTTAAGTCCTTGGCTGCCAGAAAACAAAATGAACAAGAGTTCAACCAAGTAGGAACATAATAAAAGGAAATAATTATTAAAAAAAAGTTTAAAATATTGCCTACCTATCTTGATCATTGTAATCAGAACTGTTTTCGTTATCGTCACTGGTTAAAGCGATGTTCCCGACATCAAACAAATATTGAAACTGCTCGGAGGATCGAAACTCTTCTTGCCCTGCATCACCTATACATAGAATCTAGTAAAAAAATTTGAGAGAATATAAATAAACAAAATAATAATAAATAAAAAAGTTCAAAGCAAAACCTTCACGAAGCTTCAACTCTTCCATCGAGTAGTTATAATCTGGACGCCAAGAAAGAATTCTGGACGCCAAGTTCATATCGAATAAACATCTTCTCTCGACCTCAAAATCTCGCTCGTTATCAAACTCAATCTGCTTCTTGATTCTAGGCTTGTCATAAGTCCTCGGAGGCACTACATAACACAGAAGAACCAATCACAATCACACAAAACAAAAAGGAGTATAAATACATTTTTGTTATAAGTTTGCTTGTTACTCACACAATGAGAACTCTAAATCTCCGCCTTCAAAGTGGCGACACATAGGATGAAGCATTCTATCGGAAAATTTCCTGCAAGAATATTGAAATCTTTTGAAGTTAAAAACCGCAATGACTAGTCTATAATAATGAAGATTTTCAGTTGATAATTTTTCTTCGTTACATGTCTAATAATGGAAAAAATCATAGATTCTTTGAATTGGTTACCGGTTCACAAGCCTCGACTTTTCTCTGTAAGGCTTGACAAGAACGCGGGCCTGGCACACAAAATGAGGATTTCCCTTGGACAAGATGTGTCTAACAGTCTCAGGATAGAGAAAGGTCACGAAGCCAAACATTCTCTCTTTCTGGCATGGAATCCTCACGTCTTGGACCGGCCCGAACTTGCTGCCAAATGGAACAATGTTAAGACCCATTACATTATCACTAGCTCGTAGTAAAAGGATACATAATATTCTCACGGAGGGAAAGCTTTGTATCATTACTTGAAGTAGTTTGAAACGTCGTGCTCAGTGAAAGTGCTCTCGGCCGGGAAAGTGAGGTAGATTTGTCGCGAGCCGGAGACTATCCCTCCGTTTCTCTCAACGGCGTTGTACTCTTGATATCTTTGAAGATCTTCAACCAGAATTACTGAGTGTTGCCCGTGAGGCCTGTGGAGTTATAAATATTAATTTGATTGCAGTCAGCAGCCAATCAAGTTCAAGGCCAGCATCATGGAAATTGGCTCATGGTTCGGAGAAACAGTTCATCTATAAGTAAACTTGGGAAATTTCTTTTATTTTTTTTATTTTCGACAAAAAAGAACACATCTATGATCATTTGGAAGTCGGAGAAATGGCTGTATCTATAAGTAAATCTTGTCACAAAGTTCTCAGTTTTGTGACAACATTTTATCACCAAGTACTCTTGTCATAAAACGATCAAAGATGTGTCTTTTTTGTTTTTAATAGAAAAAAAAAATAAGGAAATTTGTCAAAATTAACTCACAGGTATACGTCCATCTCCGTCGCCTTATCGGCTTAGGCCCAAATCAGTTTAATTGATACAAACATGATCAATGGGCCATGTTCACCGCTGGATGCGGGCACAAAACAATTTAAAGAAATTACCTTACATACCGACCCGTGTGCTAGTAATAGAGTTAATTTTACCCTTGTGTCTAGCGAAACCGGGAGTAGTGGAACGATTATAAATACACGGGGTTAAGATGCTTTTTCATTCTTGTTTCCAAGGAGCCAATGTTGAGAGAGAGAGAGAGAGATAGTAACCTGTCGATGAGACGAATGGTGTTGTTGAGGCGAGCGAGGAGGTTGGTGAGGCTAAACCCGGTCTTGCCGTGCCTCTGGCTCTCGGTGAGATATCCCTCAGCCTGAAGACACTTCCCGTACTTTTCGTAATACATCATCGGAAGCGACGCAATCGACACCGGAAAAAACCCTCTCCTCGACCGCAAAAGCTCAACAATCTCCCTCTCCAGCGACCGCTCTTCCTCGTCAACGCGCTCGTGCAAGTACTTGCACTTGCTCCCGTGCCTGCAAAACCCCTTGCTGAAGTAATGACACGTCTTATTGGCGGGAAACTCGGGCCGGGCCCACGGCTCTGGGCCCACGTCTTGGAACAACCTCGGCCCGGCTGATACCGCAGACAGAGAAGAAGAGTTGAAGCGGAACATTCCGAGGCCCGATTTGGCGCGCTGGATCAAGGACTGAATCAGACTGTCCGGCCCGAGAGCGGTCCTCAGTATCTCGAGGTCACCGTTGTCTTGCAGAAGAAGATACCCGACGATCTTCGAGGCGTTCTCGGGATCGAACCTCTGGATTCTGTTGAACACTACTTTCGCAGCCTCGGGGAAATCCATCTCCGGTAATAGTCTCAAACTCTGATAAACCATTTTTTTTTAATCAGAAAAATCACAGGGTTGAGTTTTTATGATGTTATTTGGGGTTCTATTTTTCAACCTGGCTTAACAAACACCAGAAATAACCGGTTCTAGAAATGAATATATTAAACTAAACTAAACTAATATGTTCTTTTTCAAAAGTACGCGTTGGAAGATACTGTATGAACATCTTTAATTAAGATAACATCGTTGCTTTTGATGGGAGAAAAAAAAACCGTAACGAAAATGGTAACCAACGTGAACAGTTAAGTACTAATTATGGTAAAATTCAATCACGATATAAACAAATAGTTTCGAAATTGCGAAGAGAAAAAAACGACTTTTGACACAAATAGCCAAACACCATGTACGTACGTATTCGGATAAAATCTCCACACACGCACACCCACACACACACACAAAAAAAAAAAAAAAAAAAAAAAAAAAGATAGAGAAATGTACCAAAAAATTAAAAACTCTCCAGTGGGACGAACTTCTAAATCATAGTTAAAATAAAACGAACATACTTTTTTGCAAAAAATAAATATAAAACAAGAAGAGCACGAAACAAAATAACATTAAAAACGACTTAAAAAGAAATGGCAAAAAATGCATTTGTGAGAACGAACCAAAATCGCAGTCTCCTACTGAAGAATGAAAGCGGAGTGTATCAGTCAGACCAACCAATCATATCCATGGTATCTTCTCAGTCACTACTTCTCTTTCTTCTTCTATCGTCAGTTTTTTGTTTTGTTTTTTATGGTTACACAATTTTATTTTTTATTTTTAAGGAAATGCTTACACATTTTATGTTCTTCTGTTTAGTAAATTAATTTATTTATTTTAAGATTTTCATTTCTTTTCGAAAACAAGGACTAAAATGAATAAGGGATTTAATGGCGCTTTGTCTTTGGTTTCAAAAATCAACACGTAAATATAGCGGTTATAAAATCACTAGCAGTCACTCCTCAAATCTCTCTCTCTCTCTCTCTCTCTCTCTCTCTCTCTCTCTCTCTCTCTCTCTCTCTCTATCTCTCTCTGGGCACTTATGTAGGATTTTTTTGGAAATTTGATTCCGTCAAATACTAACATTTTTCAAATTAATTTAAATGTATTTTTTTTCTGGTTTATGTCCCAAAAAAATATAGATAAAAAAAATAAACTTTTTTTTTTTTGTTAATTTCAACTCAGAAAATAGTGGGGATTCCGTAGGGAATACTCCTGGATTTTCGTAACAATCTTCCATGTAATGCCTAACATACCCTTTAGTTTACTTTGAAAAGGTATCCGGCAATTATAAAATAGACATCAATAAAGGTACAGACCCCAATAACTGACTGGATAAAACATTTGCTGTGTTTGGCATAGGAAAAAAACCGTTGTTTTAAAAAACAGATGAGTGTTTGTTAAACTATTATAAAATAGTTGTAGCTGTTAACAAAAACTGATTTAGTGTTTGGTAAAATATATATTAATATTTATAAGTAATAATTATTTATATAAAATATAATTAATAATAATAAGAAGATATTTTTTGGTACATAAAAAATATATCAAAGTGAGTGTCAATAGAATGTAAAAAATAAATTATAAATTTTTGTGACGTCAAAAAAAATATTTGATAAAAGCATATAAAGATAATTATAATTAAAAGTTAGTGTAAGAGGAAAAAAAAAAATTAAGAGAGAGAAACTACAAACCAAAAACTAAAGTTAGATATAAAAGCTACAAATTGTAGCTTTTAGTTTTTTTTGTTAAAATATTCCAAAACACTTTTAGCTTTTAGAAAAATCAATATTTTACCAAACACTTAAATATGATTTAACTTTTAGAAAAAGCTAAAATCAAACTTAATAAGCTGAGCCAAACATAGTCATTATTCCTTTAAAAATAAGGCGAACTAGGTATCTAGCCCAAACAACCCCTATTTTAAATTATAACCCAACTATTAAGATATTTCGAAAAATAGCCAATTTATTATAATAACATTCCAATGTTCCAATTATACCCTTAAGGGTTATTATTATTAACTGTCAGAGTAAATACTATTAACGGTAACAAGAAAAATAGTACATCTCATTACCCGTAACAAAAATAACAGTAAATCTTATTAACTGTTACAAGAACAACAATAAATCTTATTAACTTTCATCTCCGCCGTCTCCAGCGCCGGGATCCGAGTTTTCATCAAAGTTTCAAACGATGAAATCTCAACCCTACCTTCAAACGGTCGGATCTGTGCAGCCGCATGACTCCCTGATGTTCGAGATCGTTTTCGAAGGAGGATCGTCACGGTTAATCGAATTAACATTCACATTTAATCCAATTAACTATCATAGTTAATATGCAGAACTGAACTTGCGACCTTCGAACGGCTGGATCGGCGCAACCACGAGACTCGTCGATGTTCGAAATTGTTTTCGAAAGAAGTTCGTCATAGTTAATCAGATTAACTGTGACCGATAGTTAATCAGATTAACTGTGATCGACAGTTAATCAGATTAACAGTGACAGTTAATCCGTTTAACTGTCGAACGAAAAACCCTAAAATCTGAAATCGCACCTCCACCGTCGCGTGCCGGCCCCGCCTTCGCCGCCCTCGAGTCTGAAGGCGTCTAGGATGGAGAGCAGTCAAACCCTAGATCGAGGATGATCTCGCTCCCGCCCGACCCTCCGGCGAAGAAATTCGTCTGCACCACGCTCCGATCGTGCCCGAGGAACTTGAAATTGATCTCGTTCTGACTAGAATCGCATGTAGGGCACCGGATTCGAGATTGGAAAACGCCGTTAAGAAAACTGATCTTGGATCGCGACCGAGCTCCGCCGCGGTGGTCGTAGGTGAGCTCGATCTTGTTCGTCTCCGGGCAGTGAGAGCACGCTTCGGGAGTGTAGTCCACTGCGATTTCCCTCAGGAGTTGTGTCTCATGGTGGTTGTGGTGATCAGACATAGCCAAAATTGGAAAATGTGGTTGAGTTAGAGAAAATGGTATTTTTGGTACTCTGTCTAATATTGACTATTTAGTTAAATAAACTAATAGATTGGCTACTATTTTAATATTCCATCTATTGTTAAGCTAGTTATTAACAAATCTCTTAAAATAACTCAAATTTAATTTTATTAAAAAAAATCTATCAACTTGCAATAAATTAAGTTAACTAAAGAGTTAATTTAATTTAATTTTTACTTCATTTAATTTAATTTAATGCAAGTTAGTGAGCTATTTTTTTAATAGAATTAAACTTTGACTAAAATCTTAAAAAGAACCAGTGAATTGGATAGTTGCAATAAATTAAATATTTTAACTATAATATTCTTTTATGAAAAAAAAGTATGTCTATTTTTTTATTATCCAAACTAAAATATTCTTTTAAGGAAAAAAAATCTCTCAATTTTAGTTAAAGTGATTTAGCTAACTAGCCAATAAAAATAATGAATTCGCAAAATAACCAAAATTAATTTAAAATTAGTGGAATGACCCAAATGTGCAATAAAGTTTCAAAAACTTTTTTGGACACGGATTTTATATAAATAATAATAAATTGCTTATAATAAATATCATTGTAGGAAAAAAAAAACTTATTTATTTATTTTCCCTTAAAAATTTTCCCTCACACGAGACTTTCTCGTTTCCTACTACACAATTATAATAAATGTTGTTGCTGAAATTTGAGCAATGTTGAACATTTGGGGCGCGTCGACCCAAGGCCCGACCAAGTGGTCGCACCCGAGTCGAGTATGCGGAACGTGAAAGTTACGAGTGTCGCTCCTTTAACGAAGATCTGAGAATAAGAATAAAAAAATAAGCTAGGAGGGCGCAGAGGCAATGCCTCTAGCGTGCGCTCCGACACTTAACATTAGTCTGATTGTTATGAGTGAGGTTGGGGCACCTTCATTATTTGAGAATAATGAGGAGATTTGTGCTCGATCAAAGTCAAATCAAGTGGGAAAGTCCTCGACAGCGTTTCACGACTCCAGAATCGACTAATTGTGTTTAGGATTGACTACCTTTTTCCTTGCATAATAAGTGTTGGAGGGCTGAAAAGGATCTCCAAAGTTGGGTTCGGCAGAGGCAAGGCGTGTGCGAGGAGCTTCGCGCATTCGGGATTGATGGCTTCGGCGCGCTACGCCGGAATGATTTTGCGAATCCATGAGGCACGTATATGCGATCGCGATGTTGTTGCGCACGTGCATTTACTCATTTCTTTTGGCCTTTGTGCCATTGTGGGCCTCATTTGGGCTTAGATATAGAATTCCTCGCAAGTCACTAGGAATTTAATATTTTAAAAAACTACCAACAACATTAGCCCCCCAAGTTTGTTGCTTGGAGGACTCAGAGCGGCGAGCTTCATAATCTTCCCGGTTGTTTGAGGAAACTTGGCTCTCTTAAGTCTTTGTTTCTTTAGCGAGCGTCTCGCGTTGCATCTCGTGGAGGTGGATGACTTTATCGCGCATTGTAGCGACTTTAATGCATCACTTGGATGTCTTTGAGGATTTCGCTGACGATATTAAGGTGGCACATGATTATCGTTATTTTCTTGGCAAGCTGCGCTGGCCAGTTTGCGTGCGGGGGTGTCAGCTCTGCCAATTATTTTGAGGATAAATTCTTTCAGGGCCTTGCTCGGATGAGGTCTTTGATTTGCCTCCTTAGGTATTTGCAGTCGGATGCCAAGTGACCGTGGTCCTTATGGAATACACATTATTTTGTCATGTCTCGATGTGCGCCAGCTCTCAGAGATGAAGGGTTACAGAATTTTTCACGCCTTAGAGTGAAGATTGTTTCGGGACATGTGATTAGCGGAGTGAAGTTTGCATAGTTGCGAAACTTATTCGCTTGCTGAGGCTTTGACCCTACAACTGGACGCGAGCTATCATCAGGCCTCGATCTTTTTTTTTTTGCAAGTTGTGCGCATCATATTCATCTTCCTTGCAATAGGGTGAAAATCCATCCCTCAAAAGATAACCCTAGCAATAGTCAAACCGAGGAAGTAACAATCTTCCAAAGAAATATTGGCCATCGGCAAAGACTTAACCATCAAAATCGAGGCAGGCACGCCCCGGGACGTTAACCATATCAAGCGCGTGTGCGAGCCAAGTCCTCCACCAGACAAGCCCATCTGAGCCTTCTCCAAGGTCCCGCCAGCCAAGGGCAAGACCTTCCCCAAGCGACTTAAGCGAGCCCTCGCCTGAGGTCTCGCTAGCCATGGGCGATACCTCCCCCAAGTGAGCGTACACGAGCCTTCACCAAGGCCCCACCTACCATGGGTGATCCCCTCTAGGGGAGATCTAAAACCCTTCATGCGAGAATCAAGATCTCCACAAAAAGGCACTAAGTTTTGACATTGAGAATCACGCCTCCATAGAAGCTTTGAGACTAAGTCAAAGCAACGACATACAAGACAAGTCATTCAAGGGGTTGATGGTCAATCCGGAGGTCCCAAAAAGCAACAACAGTCTGCCAATAAGACAAATATGCAATGTGTTCCCAGCCGACATGCACCCAGTTCAATGGCAACTACTTCAGAAGTCTTAGTTTCTTGTATGACAAGTTACACAAAAAACTGGGAGTTAATGTTATAGGGTGAAACTTCATCCCTCAAAATAGAACGCTGGCAATAGTCAAATCAAGGAAGTAACAAACCGCCAAGGAAATTCCGGCCTTCAGCAAAGACTTAACCGCCAAAATCATCATGCAAGAATCATGTTTCCACATATAAGCACCAAGTTTATACATTTGAGAATGACGTCTCCAAAAATGCTTTGAGACTAAGTCCAAGCAATGACATATAAGACGTGTCATTCAATGGGCCGATGATTAGTCCGGAGGTCATGGGCGAGACCTCCCCTAGGCCAGGCCAGGCGAGCCCTCACCAAGGGCGAGACCTTGCCCTAAAAAGTTATCGCACCTTCCCACCTAACTGAATTTATGAAGCATAGCCCTCACCCCACCTTCCGATCCTCTATAAATAGAGGATAGTACCACAAGAAGAAGGTAAGTTCTCTTCAAATTGCAGACACTCTGCACACAGAAAAACTTTCTCTTCATCTCTCCAAATACTAACGTTTGGAGACGGGATGAGACCCCTTCACTTTGAAATTAATACAATACTAATGTTGAGCGTCAGAGTGCGTGTTGGGGGCAAACTATATACGCCTCTCTAGTTCACTGTTTGTTTTTCCTCTCACATGAATTAAACAGGAGGAACTCCCGACTACCCCCAAAGGTTGGTAATGTAAGGGAGAATGACACCTGGTCTACGTGCGACCTCAAGGTTCGGCCCTAGGTCGAACTGCGAACATCTCTTCGATGTTAGTCCGAAACCGAGCATTAACATTTTACGCTAGAAGAAAGGGATCACAAGAACACACTAACTCTTAGACATCACATCTCATCCGAGACCCTAAGAAGCTGGGGCCTTAAGACGTCTCCTTGCCCACGGCGCAGCGTTCGGGCTCTCGTGCTTCACCTAAGGGCATCTTCTTGCCCACGGCGCAGCTTACAGGCTCCCATGCGGCACCTCTGGGGGTCGTCTGTGCATAGGGCAGCCTCCAGGCTCCCGTGCAGCACCTCAAGGGATCGCTTTCCCACGGCGCAGCCTCGGGCCTCCCGTGCGACACTTCTGGGGGTCTGTCTACCCATGGTAGGGCCTCCGGGCTCTTCTGCGCCCTTATGGCATCCGCATGCTTGCGGCGGGGCCCCTGGGACCCTATGCGGCACATCATGCCATCAGGATGCCCATTGTGAGGCCTGTAGTCCCCCGTACAGTGCCTCACGGCGTCTGACTCTCCACGATCGGCCCTCCGGGCTCCCGTGCGGTGGCCTTTTCATTGACACGCCCGCGGCAAGGCGTCTGGGCTCTCGCGCGACACCTTAGGGCGTCCGCATGAGGTCTCCAAGCTCCCGCTAGTGCCTTAAGGCATCCGTGCGACCACGACGGGGCCTCCGGGCTCCATCACATCGTCGCACACCATTTACATGCCCGCCTTCATGGTCGGTCGACCCTCGCCACTCCAAGCTGTAAGGAATTCTTGCCCACGAGAAAATTTTATTTGTAATTCTCGCTGAAATTGTTAATAAAATAAAGTTCGACATTCATTATCTATTTGAATTGAAAGTGGTTATTTCTTATAAAAGATTTATCAAACATTCATCAATTTGTAGTCTCCGTATTAAACTAAATCGCATGCTAGGCATCCGAGTTCGGGCGGTGAACTAAAACATGGTCGATGATTGATTCATGCCTCGATAGATGAATCTAAAATGATATACGTGGAACACGAGTGAAGGTTGATCACATAGTGGCAGCACTCTGGACTTGTGGTAAGTGAACGACCTGGACAAACATTGGTTGTGGATGTGTTGTTGAAGGACCGTTACGACACACTAACCGGGGTCACTATGTGTTGGAATAGATATAGGGTTAAGAAAAGATTTATCGCTTCTAGCAAGCGGCGGAATATAAAAAATTTCTTTGAAACACGTAAAACGATTTTTCAACCTAGACAAAGCGCATGAACATATAAATTAAAATTTAAAACTACATTTAGTTTTTACTCGGTACCAACCTCGAATGGAGCTTGAACGTTGAGAACCCTTCGGAAGGTTGAAACGTTCATCTACCCACGCAGCACGCCTCTCCTACTAGTCTTCTTGAACGTGTGAGCAACCACGAAAGTTTCTACCACTAGAGTCTTAAGAGAATGGTTGGATTTAGTGTGTGGGCAATTTTAAACACGATGAATCAAGAACAAGTCTTAGAGCCAAAGAGCTAAAACAAATGCTAGGTCTAATGAGGACCTAGGTACCATTACAAAAAGAACAAAAAGAGATTCTAGAGAGAGAGAGAGGGGGTGGCCACCAACTAGAGAGAGAAGCTCTCAATCTCAAAATTGTGTGTTGTGAGTTGTCCCTTTTTCCTCATGTCACACGTCCAAGGCATGCTTCTAGAAGCAAGTTTGTTTACTCTTTTGATTGTTTCTCCCTTGCCTTGGCCGCCCATATCACTTTCCTTCTAGAGGAAATTTGTTTCCTCTTTTTCTTTTGACAAGTATCTTCATACATCAATGCACAAAATAATTCTCTTTCTCTCCTTGGGTTGGACGGTTTAAGCTTCTAGAAGGGGCTTCTAGATGTTTCTTCATTTGTTCATGACAACATAAGAAAAGCCCATTAAGAATTTTCAAGTAAAATTCCATGAAATGAAATTCAATCCTCAAGGCCCAATTTCTTCATTATGGCCAAGTGACTTGAACTCATTGTCATCATATGACAATGTCAAAAAAAACTTATTTATTGACATTCATACCATCCCATGTCTAAAAGCAAAAAATTACCCTTTAGACAATTTTCGTAAAACTTGTCTAGTTCTTGTTTTGACTTAGCTTCTAGTTTAATTAATCCTAATCTAATGAATTGTGGTATTGACCTCATGGATCCCAATGAATAAAGCTTGAGCTAGCCTACTTGGACTCAAAATGTCACAAACCTTTTCCAAGTTCTAGTTTAATGTCAACTGACTCCACTAAAGAGTTGACACTGAAATCTCTCGGTTCAAATGAATATATTTTCTACTCAAGAATTCTACTTAATTGTAATGAGTGGATCGACTGAATATTATCTATGTTTACCCTCCATGAATATCATCAACTAGATGGGATTTAAAAATTTACCATTTTACCCTTCTAACTGTTATTACCTTAACTCTTTTGTCGCTTGTGAATAAGTTAGAAACAATGTATTGACGAGGAGCTAACAACTCACATTGATTCATCCAAAAATGTCATGACTCAATTTGGACACTGGCCAATTCATTTATTCATATTCCAAGGAACAAAGCATGATGTGATATACATTGCATTTCAGCAATCTTGTACATGAATTCCATATCTATGAGATCTTCACAAAGTTATCGTGACATCTTCATTACTTAGTACTTCACCAATAGGTCTTATCTATATCACATAGTGAATCTAGAACTCTGCCTTTCTCAAATGAGAATACGTAAGCTATGAAATGACATGTCTCATTTCAGGATTGAGGTAAGCACGATGCAATTCATACGTAGTGACTTCTAGACATAAGAGGTTAAATGGTTTGTTCTTATTTTGCCTCTAGAAGTGCACTGGTCAATTCAGTACCTTCAGAAGATAACTAGGAAAAACTATAGAGTCTCCAACTCTCAATGTCCCATAACCAGACATCATAGATTCTCCTAACAATCATACTAAGATCAATAGTCCTTTGATCCTTAGATTGTGAATATACTGTTTTAAGCAAACCATAAAGAGTTTGTTCACGCAAATCTATATTTGAATCTTCATTTGTTGTTTGGTTTGTTTAAGGACTAAAGATTATAGTTTATCATAAAGCTTCAAATAGACAATGAAGAATGAATGAACGTTTCAACTTTTATTGATTATTCAGCAGTTACAAGCAAGAGTCTTCGTGAGACTTTATTACATCAAATGTACACAAGTAAAGACTACTACTCTTCTTGTAGGCACCATTGAAAACAAACTCCCACTTGAGTCAAAGAAGATGTGAGTAGTCCTTCATGCCTAATCCATCCCGATGCTGGTCGAAGACCTTGTTGGATAGGACCTTGGTGAATGGATCTGCTAGGTTGTCCACCGTCATAGTCATTATCCGCTTGAAAATCGGAGTCGGTATATCCCGTCATAGTCAGGTCAATACCTGAATACGTAAGCATCAAGTTCCTAGCTCTCCGAAGATACTTAAGAACATGTTTAACAGCAATCCAATGCTCGGGTCCAGGGTTGTATTGAAAATGGCTAACTACGTCAACTGCAAAGCAGATATCTGGCCTAGTGCAAAGCATAGCATACATGAGACTTCCTACGACTTAGGCGTAAGGAATTTTTCTCATGTCCTCAATCTCTTGTGTAGTCTTGGGAGACTGGTCCTTAGAGAGTGAGACTCCATACCTAAAGGGTGTTTGGCCCTTCTTGGAGTCTTGCATCGAGAAACGATCCATCACCTTATCAATATAAGATGCTTGAGAGAGTGACAAAGTCCGGTTCTCCCGATCTCGAAAGATTTGGATCCCCAGAATGTACACGGCTTCTCCTAGATCATTCATGTCGAATTGTTTTGCTAGCCAGATCTTAACCTCATATAACTTACCCACATCATTACCTATGAGTAATATATCATCGACATACAGTACTAGAAACACAACTTTGCTTTCGTGTATTAACTTGTAAACACATGACTCGTCTATTGACTGCTCAAAGCCGAGGCTCTTTACAGTCTCATCGAATCTAATATTCCATGACATAGATGCTTGCTTTAATCCATAAATGGACTTAAGCAGCACACAAACCTTGGTCTCTTGACCTTCTTCCACGAAACCGTCTGGTTGAGCCATATAAATGGGCTCGTCAAGATTGTCATTCAGGAAGATCTCATAGTCGAGAGCTGCAGCTATGAATAGAAGTATGCAGATGGATTTAAGCATCATGACCGGCGAGAGGGTATCCTCATAGTCAATACCTTCCTATTGGATATAACCCTTAGCCACTAGTCGTGCTTTGAACGTCTCGACTTTCCCATTCGGACCCATTTTCTTCTTTCATATCCCCTAACACCCTACGGGTTTAATCCCTTCGGGAAGGTCTAAAAGTTTCTAGACTTTGTTGACATACATCGAGTGCATTTTAACTTTCATGGCGCCAAGCCAAAGGTTTGATTCAGAACCAGTCATTGCATGGCTGTAGGAAACAGGGTCATCCATGTCAGAGACGGCTATAAGAGTATCCCTGTAAGACATGTACCTGTCAGGTTTTTGAGAAACCCTCCCACTACGTCCAAGTACTACTTGACGAGATTCTAATGAGTTCTGTTGTGTTTCAGTTGGGGTAAGAACAATTCTTACAGATGAGGTAGAAGCATCCTCCCCCAACTTTTCTTCAAGCACAATTTTGCTTCTAGGTTTTAGATCTTTCATAAAGTCCTCCTCAAAGAAACGAGTGTTCGTGCTAACGAAAGTCTTGTCGTCCTCGGGACTATAGAATCTGAAACCTTTTGTTTCCTTCGGATATCCAACAAACAGACACAATTCTGACATACTAGCCAACTTTCTAGTCTTTTGCCTTAGCACGTGTGCATGGCAACCCCAAATTCGGATGTGGCCTAGATTTACTTTACGGCCAGTCCATCGTTCGTAAGGAGTACCAGGAACCGTTTTAGACGGAACTTGGTTCAGAATATAAGCTGCTGTTTCGAGGGCATATCCCTAAAATGAAAGAGGGAGTGATGAGTAACTCATCATTGATCTAACCATCTCCATTAGAGTTCGATTCCTTGTCTCTGACACTCCATTTTGTTGAGCTGTGCTAGGTGTTGTAAGTTGAGAAGCGATACCTTATTCTTTAAGAAAGTCATCGAACTCTCCAGACATATACTCACCACCTCCATCAGATCGAAGGGTTTAATTTGTTTGCTAGTTTGCTTTTCCACTAAAGCCCCAAAGGCCTTAAATACGTTAAAGGTCTCGGAGTTGTGTTTGAGCAAATAGACAAAACCGTATCTTGAGTAATCGTCGGTGAAGGTAACGAAGTATTCGTATGCTCCCAATGCATGTGTATTAAGTGGACCACATACATCAGAATGTACAAGTTCCAGAAACTCTGTGGCTCTTCGACCCTTAACAGAGAAAGGCGCTCAGTCATTTTTCCTTCTATACAAGATTCACAAGTAGGTAGTGAACCTATTGCAGAGGCTTGGAGTGGACCGTCCCTCATAAGTCTCTTAATCATGTCTAGACTGATATGACCAAGTCTTAAGTGCCAGAGATATGTTGATTTTATAAGATCGGAGGAATAAAAAAATTTGATCCTCTTTGGATCCGTAACTAGATCATTATCTATTTCAGTGTCTAAAAGAGAAGGTTGCGCGGGATAAATGCAAAAGAGAGCATTCTTCATAGATGCATCAGTGACAAAAGAATTTGAAAGAGAAATACGAATTCCATTCTTTATAAACTTTAAACAATAATCTTGCTCAAAAAGTCGAGCAACAGATATTACCCCATCTGAAGGAACAAAATAAAAATTATTTAAATTTAAAGTTCTGTCTTAAAAAAACAGCGTCATAGATCCCACAGCCTTCGCCGACACCGAGCTCCCATCACCCCATCTGAAGGAGAAGTCACCTTCCTCTAAACTTTTGCTTTTCTTGAAACCAGTCAAGGAGCAACAAATATGGTTAGTAGCAGCAGAGTCAAGAATCCACGTTGATACATTATCAGCTACTAAGCATGCTTCGGTAATCAGTACAATACCTTTTTCCTTATTTTTGAGGTAGGTAGGACAGTTCATGCGCTAGTGTACAGGTTCATTGCAGTGGTGGCACTTGTCGTTAGACTTGTCCACCTTAGGAACCCGGGGCTTCTTCTTCTTTTGAACCTTAGGTTGGTACTTCTTGTCGGCGTTGCGATGTCTCTTCTTAGATCCAGAGTTGGAGGCAGTAGCATGTACCTCTCTTTGAGTCCTCTTTTTTCTTAGTGAGACCCTTAGTAGTGTGAAGCTCCTTCATAAGCTCGATAACAGTGTACTCTACCTTGTTCATGGAGTAGTTCAGCTTAAAGGTATCTATCTATCGAAAGATTCGGGGAGAGTTTCCAAGATCATATCTATTTTGGTCTCACCATCAATTTCGGATCCTAGGATTTCCATCTCATTTAGCTAACTAATGATCAGCATCATATGGTCCCTAACAGGATTCCTAGCCTTCATGTGACAGTTCATAAACTTTCTAACTGCTAGCTGTCTCGCCTGACACCCTTGCCCTCCAAACATCTCATGGAGATTGTAGAGCATGTCGGCGACTGTTTCGATATCACGATGTTGCTGCTAGAGCACATTGTTCATCATGCTAAAATATAGCACCTCGCAATCTCATCAGTACGATGCCAGGCTGTCAAGGCGTCTTTTTCCTCTTGAGTCGAATTATCATTCGTCTGAGGAGGACACAGGGTGGTGAGTACCAACTTGTGCTTGTCAACGGTAAGGACGATGTGGAGGTTACGTTTTCAGTCTACGTAGTTCTCGCCTTCGAGTTTATTTGAGGAAAAGATGGTTGTGTTGGAATTGATCTAGGGTTTAAGAAAAAGTTTAACGCTTCGGGTAAGCGCGAAATTTTAAAAATTTTCTTTTAACTAGTAAAATGTTTTTACTAACCTAGACAAAGAGCAAGCACATGTAAATAAAAACTATTATGAGCATAACTAATTTACTACCCTTTGTAGAAGCTTGAATGTTGATGAGCCTTCGGAAGGTTGAAAACGTTCGTCTCCCCTCGCAGCACGTCTCTCTTCTTTCCTCGGCAACACGAGCAACCACGATAGTTTCTATCACAAGAATCACTCGAGAGAAAAGGAATTAGTGAGTGGGCACTTTTAAACACGACGAGTCGAGAACAAGTCTCAAAGTCGAAGAGCTAAAACACTAGGTCACATGGTTTTAACTTAAAACTTGTCAAAAAAATCTAAACATGTTTTGAACTTAAAACTTGTCGAAAAAAATCTAAACATGTTTTGAACTTAAAACTTGTCAAAAAAATCAAAACATGTTTTGAACCTAAAACTTGTCAAAAAATCAAAACATGTTTTGAACCTAAAACTTATCAAAAATATAACATGTTCAAGTTTTGAATTTAAAACTTGTCAAAAAAATCAAAACATGTTTTGAACTTAAAACTTGTCAAAAAAAATCTAAACATGTTTTGAACTTAAAACTTGTCAAAAAATCAAAACATGTCTTAAACTTAAAACCTGTCAAAAAAATCCAAACATGTTTTGAACTTAAAACCTGTCAAAAAATCCAAACATGTTTTGAACTTAAAACCTGTCAAAAAATCCAAACATGTCTTGAAGTTAAAACCTGTCAAAAAAATCAAAACATGTTTTAAACTTAAAACTTGTCAAAAAATCAAAACATGTTTTGAACTTAAAACTTGTCAAAAAATCAAAAAATATGTTAACCTTAGAACCTGTCAAAAAAATCCAAACATGTTTTGAACTTAAAACCTGTCAAAAAAATCAAAACATGTTTTGAACTTAAAACCTGTCAAAAAATCCAAACATGTTTTGAACTTAAAACTTGTCAAAAAAAAAATCCAAACATGTTTTAAACTTAAAACTTGTCAAAAAATCTAAACATGTTTCGAACTTAAAACTTGTCAAAAATCAAAACATGTTTTGAACTTAAAATTTGTCAAAAAATCTTAACATGTTTTTAACTTGAAACTTGTCAAAATCAATCTAAACATGTTTTTAACTTCAAATATGTTTGTAAGTTACTATTACATACCCAAAAAATTTAAAAAAAAACATCCACCATTACAAAATCACAGGACAATCCTGCCATAAAATAAGTCGACGCACCATTTCTTGTGGAACGTTCTCATATGTGCACTTTGAAGTGTGTCAAACAATTCGTTCAGTACTACGTGCTCGACGTACTTCGCTGCAAACATCTCGCAATCACCGCTACAAAAAAAAATACAAACAAGTAAGTATAAAAATCTAGACTTGTTTTGAACTTATAACTTGTAAAAAAAAATGCAAACATTTTTTAAACTTAAAAACTTGTAAAAAAATTTAAACTCTTTTACCTTACAGCACATTGTGGGACCGTTTGATCGACTAGCCATGTCAGAGGATGGAATAAAATTTCGCCCTCATTCAGCTCCCGATACGACTTAGGATGGTCGCTGAAGAAACTACCCATGGCCATAACCCTAGGTAGTGCTTGAGTCCAATTCTGCATAAATAAACATATTAACAACCGATAAATAAACATGTTGATAACCATAAATAAACATAATAATCTTATTAACTACAAATGTTAATAAACGAGTTAATAACTATAAATAAACTTTTACGTATATCCAGAACGGTAATGGTCCACTCCTCGATGTCGACCCGGAATATGAACCAATGAAGGTTCTTGAAGTTGACAACGAAGAGGATCTCGCGAGCACCCGTCCACGGAAAAACATCGGCGTCTCTGTACCCAGTCATCGAAATAATCATTGTTGTCGCACAAAAATGAACAACGATTATCTACCTCGGGCAGTTCGATCCAAGGCCGGACCAAGTGATCGCACCCGGGCCAAAAGTGTGAACTCGAAAGTCTCGAGCTAGGTTTTCTCCGATCAACCCACCTCTCAGAGGAGGGAAGGGGTGAGGAGGAGGAGTGACCATGCCTTTGTGGTGTAGGCTGCTTACATACCCGTGGGTGGGATCAGGTCAGAATGTAGTTCAGGGCGTATGTAACGCAATATGAGGCGCGGAGCTTGGAGGGTGTGCTCGACTGAGGAGACGGAGCGCGGAGGGGTCCTCGGCGACGTCTCAGAACTCTGGGATCGAGTGACCCGAGAGAGAATGTGTCTTTTCTCTCTTTTGGAGACGCGGGAGACTCTAAGTCAAGAGTTCCTTGTCGTGGCGGAGATTCCGGACGCCTAGGCGATTTCCAGTCGGAAATGCAGGACGCGTAGGCGATTTCTTGTCAGAAATGGTGGACGCGTCTGGTGTGCTAGACGCGTAGGTGATTTTCAGTCGAAAACCGCAAGAGCACTCGTGGGCTTGGGATTAGTCGTTCAATCAAGAGAGGCAGCACTCGGGAGTCCCCGGGAGTGCTTCAGAATATCTGAGAATGAGAAATCGAGGTGACTCCGCTTCAGGTCAAGGATGGCATCCAGAGAAGCAGAGAGAAGTCTCAAGTTTCTTGAGAATGAATGGGATGGCTTTCCCCTCGATGAGAGGGGGTATTTATAGTAGTTGGAGGGGCTTAGGAGGCTTTTATTCTGTCCATGTGGGACTGGAGAGCGCGCTCCCCTCGAGGTGGAGCGCGCCCCGCCAAGAAGTGGAGTGCGGCGCACGCGTGCGGCGCTAGCGCGTCTTGGCGCGGGGCACCTCTTGACCGGCGCTGCGCTCCATGCGATGCGCGCACGGGCCTCGCTTCCAGGACCGCGCGCGTGCGCGGCGTGCTGGGTGGCGCGGCGCGCCTCCTGACCGGCACGGCGCGCTATGTGCCATGCGCGCGCGGTGAGCTTGGTGGCGTGGCGCGCCATGCGCCAGGCAGGCGCGCAGCGTGCGTGGCGCGGAGCGCCCATGGCTGACGTGGCGCACAACGTGCTGCGTGCGCGCGCCCCGTCTTGTTGGACTCTTGTGGGCCTTAGTGGTCTTCGGATATCACGCTTGTCATGCGAAATATGAAGGTCTCTACTTGTGGACGGCGACTCAACTCGAGGAGCGAGGCTCGACTCGAGGAGCGAGGCTCAACTCGAGGAGAACGAATCGAGGCTCGACTCGGGGCTTGACTCGAGGAGCGAGGCTCAACTCGAGGAGAACGACTCGAGGCTCGACTCGAGGAGCTGAAAGTTTGGCACGAGGACTTGCCAGTCAACTCGTGATGGAAGGCTTACCGCTCTTCACGACCTTCGGCCTGACCATCGGCCCTTTGAACGGCGTGTCTTCTCGACGTCTCGGGTTTTCCGAAAATGACCGACAACAATCACCGCCCTCATATCCCATTCCACGGGCTCGGCCTCTGTCCCCAATTCGATGGCCTTCTTCTTGTTCGCTTCTTCCGTCATGAATCGGCGGTACACGTGTTGGACCCACCGACAATCCATGATTCGGACATCTTGCCGATATCCGTCGAGTTATCATTGGCGACGACGAAGCATGCACAGAATGGCATCAATATGCTGCGAAATAACAAACATATAAATTTACTTTAAATTAAATGAGAATGCAAATTATAACAAATAATTAACGTACCATCTCGTGGACTCCAACAACATCGTGAAGAAATCAGGTGTAGCGTCGCGAGTCTTGAGGCGAACAAAACCAATGAATTTATCATTCCACTTCGACGTCCGCATCCACTTCACGAAAGGATTAAAATCCTTATCCGTTGACTCCTTCAATGGATTGAACCGACAAATCCGGTTTTCTGCGTACTTCGGATTCGTCGGATCTGAATGCGTCCCAATGCATCATCTTTTGTCGCTCCTACTATTCTGCACGTGTCGGAGTATTTTTGTGCCTCCCAACTTTTCTTTTTAAGCTCTTTCACGAATGGAAGTTGCTTGTCCGGAACGTATGAACGACGAGGACACGAAGACGAAGTAGGTGGCCTAGGGGAAGGCAACGGCCTTTGAGAAGACCGATTCGATGAAGACGGCGCCTTTTGAGATGAAGAAGCGTGCGGCTTTTTTGAAGACTGCCGCTGAGAAGAAGACGGCTTGGGTGATGAAGATGCCGCCGTCTGAGGAGGAGGAGGAGGGCTACGGTGACGACGTCGCGACCCATCAGCTTGGGTCGTGGGAACGTCACCCCCATGCAAGCCCGTCACGTCCGTGAAGACAATGTTCAGTCTCTCCCACATGCGAATTTGCAAGTAAAAGTCACCAAATATAACACATATAAACTTATCAAAAAAATCTAAACTTGTCAATAAATTTAGACATGTTTTGAACTTAAAACTTGTCAAAAAAAACTTAAACTAAATTTAAATCTAACTTAAATTAAATTTAAATCTATTTAAATTACATTTTTACAAATCTAAGTATATATGTTTAAATTTCTTACAACTTAACTTCAAACTTAAAACTAAAATTAAATTTAAAAATCTAACTTAAAAATTAAATTTAGAAATCTAACTTGGAACTTAAATTAAATTTGAGAATCTAACTTAAAACTTAAATTAAATTTAAACTTAACTTAAAACTTAAATTAAATTTTAAAATCTAACTTAAAACTTAAATTATATTTAAAATTAACTTAAAAATTAAATTAAATTTAAACTTAACTTAAAACTTAAATTAAATTTTAAAATCTAACTTATAACTTAAATTAAATTTGAACTTAACTTAAAACTTAAATTAAATTTTAAAATCTAACTTAAAACTTAAATTAAATTTAAACTTAACTTAAAACTTAAATTAAATTTTAAAATCTAACTTAAAACTTAAATTAAATTTAAACTTAACTCAAAACTTAAATTAAACTTAACTTCAAACTTAAATTAAATTTTATAGCTGGTCTCATCTTATTCGCTCGATTCTACGCCCGTTCGTGTTCAGAGCGTGTAAGACCATCCCCTGCGATTGCCGTAGTTCTTCCCACATTTCTCGCGTTATTAGGAATGGCTCGGGAACTTCGGACCGAGGGGCCGCTGCGGGCCGAGGGGCTGCTTCGGGAGCGGGATACTCGGCGAAATCGACATGAGGAAAAGGCGAAGGACGAGCAACCGGACTGGCACAACAAACACGTGGAGTGTCTGACACGTGTTCGTCATCGGAGTCTTCGACGAGAACATCGGCCTCCTCCGCGGCAGTCGCAATTCGATCTATTTCTTCATCGTTATTGCGCGGCTCTGTCGCATCTTCTCCCTTGACGTCTATCGGATACAGACATTTGCTCGTCTACGTCTCGAGGAGAGTGAAAAATTCTTTCTCTGGTGTCATTGGTCTCAACATCTGAAGAACGCCCACCTACAAAACCAAAAATAATTATTAATATTCCAAAATAATTTAACATAACTTTTATAAATGTTAACATAAAAGAAGTTACCATTTTTTTATGAAGGACGGCCTTGATGTCTTTGCCCATTATGACCACGTTGCTGGACCACGAATGCATCCTGGACACTCGAATACCGTGGCTTGCCCCAAATCTCATCCCTATCTCTGAGATAGCCTCAGTAAAAAACTGCTCGAACGGAGTCCCAACTACTTGATCTTTTATCTTGAGCTCTTCAAATCTCTTTCTTATTATCTTCAAGATACCGGTCCCACCATACGTGATACAACCCGGGAAAGGCTTGTAGATGTAGTTCAAATTGTCCTAAAAAAAAAAAAAATTAGGTCAGAATCATAAACAATCCGTATGGCATCGTACAACATCGTATAGCATCGTATGACAAAAAAATTTAAACTTATTGTACAGCATCGTAGGACATTGTATGGCATCGTACAATATCGTACGACAAATTTTTAAAAGCCATCGTACAATATCGTACGACATCGTATGACATCGTACAATGCTTAACTCTCATCGTATTCCAGACCCAATTTCAAACCCTAACTTTCTAAATCCGACCCAAATCACCCCAAATCAACACAAATCAGATAATCGATTCCATGATTATAAGTTCATTCACAGGTTCCCAAGTACCAGGATCAATCAATTTCCGATGAGATTTAACAACAAATTAGTTGAAAAACTTACCTTTTTCTTCGTTTTGAGAGCTCGGCATTTCTGAGCTCCACCGCCGTCGGAGTTCAAAGCTTGTCCATCGTACGCCATCGTATTCACTCGTACAAGATTGTATCACGTCGTATAAGGTCGTATTGAATCGTACCGACTCGTACATAATTTTTTTGTTGAGAGAGAGAGATGTCGAGTGAGACAGAGAAAGAGAGAGGGAAATTTTTCAAATTTATGTTTAAGGGGTATTTTTGTCCGCTTTGGATACAAAAGTCTATTTTTGGATATTTTATTAAGTTTGGGTCTAATCTTGATATTTAATCAATTACTAAGCCCACTTAATGCAATTTCTCTTTATATTTCCAATACACAGCTTTCAAATTTCCAATGAATCTTTTAATAATAATAATGTTTTATATTGTACATTGTATTGTATAATACACATAATTTTTGTTTAATTGAAGTACACACGCTTTCAGAGTGAAAGTACACTATATTATACACTTTTTTTTTTTACAATTACATTACACTAAACTAAAAAGTAAAAACACTATATTATTCATTATAATTTTAATTGAACATATATATTTAATAGAAGCATATGAGTACTTTATTTTGTAAATTTATTTATATGAAGTTATGAACATACATTTAAAAACACACGTATATATATTAACTATATTATAAATTATTTATTTGTTCACTGGATACTCTATCGATAAGTTTGGTATTGTCAGTGAATCACACCGATAACGATAAATTCATCGGTACAATTTACTCTTACTTTCATTAGATACATCGATAAACCAATAGTATCTCATAATAACTCAGCAAAATTTGAGTCACAGTACGAAATCGATAATGGTATTTGAATCTGGTAGACATGGCTTCCGAGTTCTAAGGTATTTCTCCTATTTTTTTTTTTATATTAAAACAAAAGTATATTCAATTTTAGAAAAGAACAAAACAAAAAAAGAGGGTAGAGTAGGAAAAACATGGATACATTTAGGAACAAAACCCATTCCACTAATACTGATTACCCAACCGACCCGGCCCGACCCGAACCCGAACAGAGGGAGAGGGTCCGATCTGATCATCGCTTTCGTTTTTTTCTTTCCTTCATCGATTTTGTTTTTTTATTTGCGTTCGGAACTAACCAGAAATATCCCATCGGCGATGTACCAATGGAGGAAGTTCGAGTTCTTCGAGGAGAAACCGTCGGGAAAAAGCATGATCCCCGATGAAGTGGAGGGGACGATCACCTGCTGCTCCAGCGGCAGAGGGAAGCTCGCCGTCGGGTCCGGCGATGGCGTCGTCTCTCTCCTCGACAGAGGCCTCAACTTCAACTACTCCTTCCCCGCCCACTCCTCCTCCGTACTCTTCCTTCAGCACCTCAAGGTTCGTCTACCATTTCTGCTTTGGTTCCTTGAGGAAATCACAACTCGTTTCGCTTCGTGAAATCGTATCGACGATACTGTGCTTTTATAGGTTTTGGAATGAGTGTGTTGAGTTTTCTGCGCTCGGATTATGTATCTTATGGAGTTATCATAAATAGTTAGCTCTGTGATGTTGATAAGATGAGAGATTCGGTGGTTCATGAAGCTCGTTCTTCGTAATTCTATTGTTTCTCGTGTTAATAAGGGCCTAATGTCTGATCTTCTGATTTTGGAATATTTAGGTATTATGGTTTGTCTGTAATGACGATCAAATGTGATATTCGGTGGTTTTCGAAGATCGTTCTTCGTAAGTCCATCATTCTCGTGTTCATGAGGACTGACGTCTGTTCTGCTGATAAAGGAGGAATTTTTAAGCTCGACTGTGTCCCTTTTTTTTAGTCGTTTTCTCGATACTGGTGCTCCGATGATGTTTGTTCAGGAGTTACTCTGTAATGTTGATCAGACGAGAGATTCGGTGGTTTCTAGAGATTGTTATTTTTAAGTCTATTGTTTATCATGTTAATGAGGGCTGACCCCAAGGGTTTGGTCTAGTGGTTGGATTTTTCGAGAACGCAACAATTGGGGCCACTGGGGTCAATAATATCAGGGCCTCGTGGATTTCGATCGGGTCTAACCCGGACACCACGGTTATAAAAAAAAATCATGTGAATGAGGGCTTAGTGTATGTTTTGTTGATGAAAAATGATTTTGTTTTTCAAGCTCGTTTTTCTCCCACTCTTGTAGTCATTCTCTAAAAAGTAGTTCATTTGTATCTGTGTCGTTAAAGAACTGTCTGTGATATTGTTAAACTCAATACTGGTTTGATTTAATTCTCGTCTTCTGTTTGTTAATTCAGCAAAGGAACTTTCTGGTTACGATCGGAGAAGATGAACAAATACCACCGCAGCAATGCGCTCTTTGTCTCAAAGTGTTCGACCTTGATAGAATGCAACCCGAGGGCTCAAGCGCAGTCAGTCCTGATTGTATTGGAACCTTGCGCATATTCACCAACCATTTCCCCGAAGCAAAGGTAGTCAAATTTGTAAAAGTCTACTCTTCATTCTTGTTTTCTTATACGACAAAGAATTTGAGTTTAATTACCGCCGTATATGGTTTGCAGATAACTTCATTTTTAGTCCTGGAAGAATCCCCTCCGATATTGTTAATCGCTATCGGCTTAGACAATGGTTGCATTTATTGTATCAAAGGCGACATTGCTAGGGAGCGTATCACCCGTTTCAAGCTCGAGGTGGAAAATTCTTCTGATAAGACCCAATCCTCCATCACGGGTTTGGGGTTTAGAGTTGATGGCCAAGCCCTTCAGCTATTTGCTGTGACCCCGGGTTCAGTTAGTTTGTTTAGCTTGCAAAGTCAACCCCCGAAGCGGCAAACCCTGGACCAGATCGGATCTGTCGTCAATAGTGTTGCGATGAGTGATCGTTTGGTATGTTTTTCTTTTGGATACCTTTCACTCATCTTACTTTAAGACTAGCTCCACTACAAAACATCAATTTTATGTATGACACCGGAAAGTGTTCAAATTGGATTAGTTTACGTTTTTGTGTGTGTGTGTGTGTGTGTGCTTAGTTTGCATTCTCTATGATCAGTTTGAGTTTTGAAAGTTGTAAAAGCAAACATTTCATTTAATGTGGTTGGAAAGGGCAGGTATTTTCATAGCTAATTTAAAAAGTAACCATTTCCATTATAACCAACTGGAGTCAAATTTTGCATATGATAATAATTTTAAGGAAATTTACCACACAGTGCGACTTATAGAGCAATATTCGTGAAAGAAATGAAATTCCGTTGGGACTTCTTTTTTTCCTCCCGTATCAGTTTTCCATAACACTTATTATACTATTGCATTATGGATGTTCATAAGAATATTGAGAACTAACTTTGTGTTTCTTTTATATATGATCAGGAGATGATAGTTGGGCGTCCCGAGGCTGTATACTTTTATGAAGTCGATGGTCGTGGCCCTTGTTGGGCTTTTGAAGGAGAGAAGAAATTCCTAGGATGGTTCCGCGGATACCTTTTGTGTGTCATTGCAGATCAAAGAAATGGCAAGAACACATTCAATGTTTATGACCTCAAAAATCGGTTAATTGCTCATAGTATTGTGGTCAATGAAGTTTCGCACATGCTTTGCGAATGGGGAAACATAGTACTCGTAATGAAAGATAGGTCTGTTCTCTGCATTGGGGAAAAGGACATGGAAAGCAAGTTAGACATGCTTTTTAAGAAGAACCTCTACACTGTGGCTATCAACCTCGTACAGAGCCAACAAGCTGACGCTGCTGCAACTGCTGAGGTACTAAGAAAGTACGGCGATCACTTGTACAGCAAACAGGATTACGATGAGGCCATGGCTCAATATATCCACACCATTGGTCACCTCGAACCTTCTTATGTGATACAGAAGTTCCTAGACGCTCAGAGAATACACAACCTTACAAATTACTTGGAGAACTTGCATGAGAAAGGGCTGGCTTCAAAGGACCACACCACGCTGCTTCTGAACTGCTACACCAAATTGAAAGACGTTGACAAGCTAAACATCTTCATAAAAAGCGAAGACGAGCACAAGTTTGATGTGGAAACAGCGATCCGGGTCTGCCGTGCTGCCAATTACCACGAGCATGCGATGTATGTTGCTAAGAAGGCTGGGAGGCACGAGCTGTACTTGAAGATATTACTCGAAGACCTTTGCCGGTACGATGAGGCTTTGCTTTATATCTCAAGCCTTGAAGCGAGTCAAGCAGGGGTAACGGTTAAGGAGTACGGTAAGATCCTAATAGAGCACAAACCGGGAGAGACGATTGAGATTTTGATGCGGCTTTGCACGGAGGACAGTGAAGCAGCCAAAGAAAGTGCCTCAGATTTGTCTTACTTATCTATGTTGCCATCCCCTGTTGATTTTCTCAACATTTTTATACATCACCCAGAGTCCCTAATGGACTTTCTCGAAAAGTACACCGACAAGGTGAAAGACTCTCCTGCACAAGTTGAAATTCACAACACGCTCTTGGAGCTGTACTTGTCCAACGATTTGAACTTCCCATCAATATCTCAAGCTAGCAACGGTGTTGCCTCAAATCTTAGGGTAAGAGCCGCGTCCAACGGTAAAGTAGCTTCTGATGACAAGGATAAAGGTAGATTAGAAAGACAAAAGAAGGGGCTGCAATTGTTGAAGACTGCATGGCCATCGGATCTCGAACAGCCTCTTTACGAAGTTGATCTCGTGATAATTCTATGTGAAATGAATTCGTTCAAGGAAGGACTTCTGTATTTATACGAGAAAATGAAACTGTACAAAGAGGTGATCGCTTGTTATATGCAGACCCATGACCATGAAGGACTGATTGCATGCTGTAAGAGGCTTGGGGATTCAGGCAAGGGAGGAGACCCATCTCTGTGGTCCGACCTGCTGAAATATTTCGGTGAACTCGGAGAAGATTGCTCTAGAGAAGTGAAGGAAGTCCTAACTTACATAGAAAGGGACGATATCTTGCCTCCCATCATCGTTCTCCAAACTCTGTCCAAAAATCCGTGTCTGACAATCTCAGTCATTAAGGATTACATTGCTCGGAAACTTGAACAAGAGTCGAAGTTGATTGATGAGGACCGGCGAGCTATCGAAAAGTACCAGGTCCGTTTTTAGTTGCTCATCTCTTGTGGTAGTTTCTTTAATTTATTAGTATTACTCAAATATATCCTTCTTCCTCCGGATAGTGTTAGTTGCTATTTCTGCGTGCTATTAAAGGTCAGTAGACGAACAGAGGCCATAATCAAATAGTTTGTAATTACTTTTGAAACATACTAACAGAACTGAACTGGAAGTTGGAAAATCATCAGTATGCAAGTTTTATGAGCATGAAATTCTCAATTCTTGCAACGAAAGCGGATAATTTATGGAGTTATCGAAATTTAGCGATGGACTCGACAGTTTTTGTGGTAACCTTTAAAGGTCAGTTGACGAACAGTGGCCATAATCAAATAGATTGAAATCAGTGCTGAAACATACTTATAGAAGTGAAATAGAAGTCGGAAAATTACCAGAACACAAATTGTATAAGTATGAAATGCTTGATTCTTGCTATGAAACGTGAATAATTATGGAGCTAGCAAAATGTTATAGTGGGCTTGAAAGGTTCTGAGCTGGCATAACCAAGTTGAAAATAAATAACGTTTATTTCAATTGATTGGACCATATATGTATGGCTGATTTTTTTCCCTCGTCTATCTTTAGATTATGCTTGATTATAATGCTCTTTATCTTAGCCCCGTGTAAGTAGCCCGTTCATGCTAATAATTAAATAAAAATAAGCGCAAGTTATAAGCTAATCGGATAAATAACTGCTAGTACCAAGTTAACTGGTGTTTTTTCTTTCTAGATTAGATCCATGGTATCTGTACAAATATATATATCTTCTACTACATCTGGTAGAGAAATAATATGATTTCTAAACTGGTTCATGAATCGGTGTAGGACGATACAACGACCATGAGAAAAGAAATCCAAGATCTGAGGACAAACGCAAGAATCTTTCAGCTGAGTAAGTGCACGGCATGTACTTTCACCCTCGACCTCCCCGCCGTTCACTTCATGTGTATGCATTCCTTCCATCAGCGCTGCCTCGGCGACAACGAAAAAGAATGCCCCGAATGCGCACCCGAGTACAGAGCCGTTCTAGACATGAAAAGAAACCTCGAAATGAACTCGAAAGACCAAGACCGGTTCTTCCAGCAAGTCAAGAGTTCTAAAAACGGATTCTCCGTCATCGCCGAGTACTTTGGGAAGGGAATCATTAGCAAGACCAATAGTGCTTCTCAGCAGCCAGGTAGTACTTCCTCCACTAGTGCTTTCTAAAACTTGTGTGTTGATTGTATGGCTTAAAGCATTGTTCTTGCCCTTATTTGCACAATCAGTCCCTAATGATTTTGAGATTATGAGATTTGTGGTGGAATGTGTTTACAATAAATTTATCTTCCCACTCGGCTTTCCCTTAGTTTGAGGCATTTGGGGATTGATAGTTTGTGAGGTTGCATGATTTGTGGTTGACAATAGTATGAAGAGTTTGGTATTTTCAATTTAGCGGGTGTAAATTTTTTATTTATTTGTTTATTTCCTGAGTGTGCTGTTACCGGGATTTATAATTCATTTTCTTGCCTTTCGTATTCGAGATGAAACATTTTCAGTTCAAGCTTGGAACAGTCTTGTAACACGATTGAACTGAATATGAGAATAACGTTTGGTACAACTAAATAAAATTATGGTGTTGCTATAGTGTAACCTCTTGTTTGTTTCTTATTGACGACTTCGAACTGAGCACAGTGAGTGCTTAAAAGCCCCTTCTTTTTTGGCATTGCTTTCAGAGCTGTTTTGGATTCGTCTTTGACATGTTTGGGATTTTATGATTTTTATCAAATCCATTCCTCTATTCAGGCCTAGGTGGTTCTTTAAAATTCTATCTGAAACACCATGAGAGACATTTGATGTCTGAGACAGTGCATAATCATTCTTTTCAAGTACAAATCCTCTTGTGCACATGAATAGATAAATTTGTGAAGAAATCTCTTACAGTTGTTTGATTGAAACTCTCTGGCCGACACTGGTAGGTAAAGTTTTATACTTTTTGAAAGATCTTTGTTGGACTCTTTCTAAAGTGAACCTACCACTTTGATTTTATTTACTCATTTGGCTAAACCTACTCATTCAAACGTATTCATTGTCTTCATGTTTGTGTGGGAATCTATACGTCATGAATCAACCTCCAGCTAGATGCTTTCTATAACCCAATTATTGATTACCCTAATACTCATGCTTTAAACCCATTTATGTATAACCATATTATAGAAATATCTATGTGATAATATCTATTTTACTTGGTTTTTCAAGAGTCGTTTTTTTTTTTGCGGTTCCAATCCAACTTTTTAAATTGCTTACTTGTCAGTCAAGTCTTATACTAACCACTCTTGTTCTTGAGATGGTTAGAAAGACTCGGACGTTTTTATGCTTTAGTCATTATCACATTCTTAATCACTAAAGGACGTATGTCCCTTCTCTTTTTCCTCTCAAAGAAATAGGGTCGACTTAAAAAATTCCAACTTTGTGATCAACAAATTCAATGCGTCACAGGTTAAAGACGCATTGAAAGCCTAAGTACCACCAAGGCAACAACTTACATTACGTGCCCAGAGGGAAAATATAAAGACGCCAAACCAATAGATTAAGTACTTTCGATAATAATTATAATAAAAAAAAATAGAATTAAGTACTATCAGTATCTTATCACTACTCATTTTTTTTTCCTTTTCCTATACTTGGATAACAAAATCTCCTACATATGTCTCTTGAGACGGCTTTTATGAAAGAGAGGGTCTAAATCTCACCAATTGGGTAAAAGTGTTTCCTGTTAAAGCTAAAATATTTTGTTATTATAATTTGCACCTAATATAATTTGATGCTTGGGGTTGCACTAAAAGAAATGTAAGAATGAAAAATAAAAATCACTGTCCCGCGAGGAAACAAATGCTCCACCCCTCCAACGGTTTCCAAATAATAATATAATAAATAAAATAAGAAAAAATAAAAAGTTTTGAAGTGCATGAATGAATTGAACCATTTTTCTTTTCATTCACCAAAGCCAAGTACTCGCAGCTAAATCCATAAAGCACAGGTCCTAATTTATCTCTCTGTGCGAGAGAGAGAGAGAGAGAGAGAGAGAGAGAGAGAGAGAGAGATACAAACATAAATCTCTCAACATCCACTTTATATTTAACCAATCATCTCTCTCTTGACCATGTGGCACTGTCTAATTAACCATAAAACTTATCAAAACTGAATGTGGGTGTGGTTTCTAATGTTGACACCTTACAAGGGTTACTATACATGTGCATGTGTGTTGACATCCTCTTTAATAATAATAATAATATTATTATAATAATAATAATAATAATAATAATGTATGTGTCCAAATAGTACTGTTTTTCTATTTTAAAGGAGAAACTTCATCACCTGGTTACTTGTGAAAGTGACGCAAAAACAATTTTTTTTTTTTGCTTTGAGGTGGGTGAATAGGCTTACCACAAGTAAAACACGTGGCTTCATCAATGTGACCTAGAAAATCTTAGCAAAACAAAAAATAGAAAAGGAAATGCCTATGAAGAAATTTGAGGTTATAACCAAACAGGTTCAGGGAAACTGGCAATGAGAGAGAGCTTGATTGCTTCATGCCTTTACAGGTATATAACACAGCCACTGAACAACATAAACCATCAAGATAATAAATGCATAAACAAGGAGCTTGAAAATACAAAAAACATCAATGTTCTCCAAAGAAGAACAAAACAAAATACCTTGAGGAGAATCAAGAAAGAAAGAAAGAGAAAAAAAAAAAAAAAAAGTTGTTTCCTATTTTCTGTTCTCTAAGTAAAAAAAAAAAGGAGTAAAATTTATAAATACATGCTTATAAGATGAAGAAGATCTTTGTTTCTTTTTATCCTTTTGCTTAGGGTTCCAAATTCAAGGAAACGACCCGCGATTGTCGGTTACGCTTCGCCGCCTTGACGAACACTACCGAGAGGCAAGCCGGGGCCCACCACGGCCTTCGCACCTTTTGCTCGCCCTTTAAACACGCCACTGAAAATATACACGAAACACCCTTCTAAAACACCACTTTCAAACCTCATTAATGGCACAAACAAAGCTTGTTTTAGTAAAAATCTAGTCGGGTTCAAAACTCGTTGCAAAAATGTCAAAGCCGGGACATACATCACGAGTTTCTCTTCCTTGGAACTCGGTGAATATCTGGTCTTGTTTGATAACATTTTCGCATCTTTTTATTTTCTTTTTTTTTCACTTACAAAAACAAAATGAAGGCTGATTATGACGTTTGAAAGCACTTCCACCGTTCATTTTTGCTTAAAAAGAACAACAAACAGAAGAAAAAAAAAAACAACGTTACCAAGCAAGGTCTAGATCAAGTTTATCTTCCTTCTCGGTGAATATTTAGTCGTGTTTTGTAACATTTTCTCAATTTTTTTTTTAATACAAGAAACAAGATGGGCTGGGTATGCTCTCTGCAAGAATGACATCAAAACCAAGAACGACAAACAGAAAGCAAAAGCGTTACCAAACAAGGCCTTGGAAATATTAGGCCTTGTTTGACAACATCTTCATTGGGTCATCGAGTAATTGCTATTATCCTTAGAAACTATCAGGAGAGAGAGAGAGCACCTTTGATGCGTCTAAGTTCCTTGCAGAGGGTGATAAAGTCTCCCCATTTCATGTGACAGCGTCGAATGAAGCGAAGAATCTGTTCGGTGGTGAACATGGACATGCCTTCCAAATACTCTCCGTTCACTCCGTTCTCCTTGAATACCGCCCGGTAACCACCCAGATTTATCTCTTCCAACCATAACCCAACATCCTGTCAAACAAACATCCAACATAACTCTTATCAACCATTCAATTCTCTTAATAACAACAATCCAATTCCTTTCTTTCTTCACAAAACCCTTTCAATCTCTTCTCTTGTGCAGAGAGTGACAGCTTTTTAATTATTAAATTAATTTCATTTTCAGAGTAGATAAGCAAAAAAAAAAAAAAAAAAAAAAAAAAAAAAGGAATCTGAAAACCCATCATCATCATATTCATACTTTATTTTCTACTGAACTGTGTCAATAAATACCAAATTAAAATAAAATAATAAACCGATGATAGGAAGGAAGCTATTTCCCTAGCTTCTACACATTAAATCAAATAAACAAATGAAAACCCATTAAACGAAATCAAGATCCGAACTTTATATTTAATGCATAAGAAAAGGATGGTAAATTATTTACCTCAACAGTCCAGATGAAGAAATCAAGAGGCTCGGGAGGTATTTCTTTGCTCATCTCCCTGATAAGTCGAACCCCCAAATTAATACCCATCCTTTTATTTATAACAAATAAAAAAAATTACAAATTTCAGAGACCCACCTAAAAATTCCAACCAGAAACTCCGCTATTCAGCGCTATAGAATTATGATAAATAATATATATAATTCAATATATAAATATGAACTAGGAAGCCCAGATGAAGGGGAAAAAATGTTGAAATGGCTTTTCCTTTTTTCTTTCTCCAAACACTTTCTAATGAAGAGATCCCGAGATTCTCTCTCTTTAGTCTCAATTTTGAGCAGAGAATTAAACGGAAAATCGAGTAAAATCAAGCGGGAACTTGAAGAGAAGTGATTGAAGAAGAAATCGACTTACCGTGGCGATGAAATTAAAGAATAGATTCTCTACATTTGTTTCAGAAAAGAAGGAGAGAGAGAGAGAGAGAGAGAGAGAGAGAGAGAGAGAGAAGCTCTGTGAACTAAAAATTAGCCTTTTTGCCTCTGAATTTGACCTCAATTTTTGGATTTATTCTTCGAAATTTTACAACTTTATTTTGTTAAATTTAAGGTAAAATAAAAATAAAAACCAAAACTTAATGATGAGATGGTTGACTAACCCACTCTGTGAAGAGGCAGCATAAATAAAAAGAAGTTTGTTATGTAGTAAATGAACCGCTTTAATTTTCGTTCCACAATTTTCATGCAATTTAAGTACTAACAACAATACGCATTCGTGTCATAAATGCTTCGACTGTATTTGTAATTTTTTAACGAAATTTATTTTATGATATAAGATTTTAACAGTTTAAACGCCAAAGAAATAACTAGCCTTATTGATGTTTTTAAGAAGTTTAATTTAATTGTAAGTGTTTGCTTTTTTTGTCTATTGCTCAAAAGAGTTTTATTCAAAGTTTAATTAATGAATTTTAAAATGTAAAACAGTTCACTGCTGAATATTGTTTCCTTTTTTGCTAAAAACAAATTAATATATTGTTTCCACTCAGAAATGTAAATATATATCTTGCAACTGCACTTATCTTTACTATATTTGCTGTTTTTCCTCTTCCGAGTGACAACAGACGTCAAAGCTATACTTCGCATGTTATATTTATATGAACTTAAAAATAAATAAATAAAAAATTGTTTGCTTACAACAATGATTAGCGTTTAGAAAAGCAGTCGTTCAGAATTTTAATTATTTGTTTAAGTGAGAGAAAGGGTTCTGAATTAAACTATGACACCTTTCCGGAAGTAATTAAATAAATTAGATTAGTCACATAATAGACGCGCAATGATGTACGGAATTACGTCCAAACCCAAAGTATGCAAAACAAAATACGTTTCTATTCTATTCCCTAGAAAGGGGGAAGAAAAAGCACACATCATCGCATCGCATGCATGACTTGTGCTTAAATAAGTATCAGATTTGAATATACTTTGATACGATATTATTATGTTAATGAGACTAATAATCTTTTTCTTTCTTTCTTGAACCGTCGTTTGCTTCGCAAAGAAATTTCACCGGATCCGAATCATACGATGAACAAAAACGAAGAGCACCGCTTTGAGTTTACTAATACACTTCGGTCCGTTCTAGACCTTCAAAACTGTCCGAAAAAATATTATTATTTGACAATAATTTTTTTTTCTTTTATTGTTCATTCAAAAACAAAATAATGTGCTACGAGAGAATGTTTGTAGGGAATAGTTTCACATGGAACAAACACTAAAGATCTGAGCTTCTTATATATGTTATAGTTAATAATCCTTGTTAAATGCTATGGGGCTTAGAGAGAATCACTTGTCACTTTCTCGCACGCGTTGTTTGCGTAAGCGAGCAAGCACGACCCCGGCATCGTCATCATTGTCGGGCTCGGCCGTAGAGGCTCGAGCCTAGAGGCTTTAGTGGCTCTTTGTAGGCGGCCGTGCATTTGAGATTATAACTGTCGTTCAAACGAACATGTACAACTGTTTGTCGTTACCTTTCGCGAACAGGTACGAATTCTTATATAAACCACGCCAGGTTTATGGAATTAGTCACTTCGATTTTTGAACCTTCATCTCTCTCTCTCTTTCTTTCTCCCTCTATCTCTCTCTCCCTCTCTCTCTCTCTCTCTAAATACGTTCTCCAAAAATCGTTCTTGCCTACATTTGAATTTCACTGCGTTGTGGATAGTCCGAATTCAGGCTTGCCGTATCTTGTGGTATTCTTGTCTGTGACCTTCAAGATATTTTTGAGGTGGATACTATAAGAAAATCACATCTCATACGTGATTCAAGCCCAAACGTCTTCAACTTCGAAGAATTTCACAACAATCTTATAGTAGCTTCTGCGATGGCGACCGAGGCATCAGTTTCAAGCCTGAAAGTGATGAACTAGTACTTCGTCAAGTTGGAGCGCTTCGATGGAACCAACTTCACCCGCTGGCAAGACAAGATGTGGTTCTTCCTCACTGCCATAAAGATCTTCTACATGTTGGACCCGACATTGGAGCCCATCCTAGAGCCGAATGGACAAGGATTATGAAGAACTCAATGCGGATCGGAAGAAGCGTCAAGAGGATGAGGTGCTGTGTCATGACCACATCATGAACACCCTCTCCGATCGCCTCTGTGATCTCTACCCCAGTAGTTTATCTGCGACAGAGATTTGGAAGGCTCTCGAGTACAAGTTTAAAGCAAAGGAAGAAGGTACAAAAAAGTTCATTATCTCAAGTTATTTCGATTTCAAGATGTTTGATAATAAGTCTATTCTTGCTGAGCATGAATTGCAAGTTATTGTCAACAAATTGAGGGTCGTGAAGATAGATTTTTCGGAGACTTTCCAAGTTGGCACAATTATTGCAAAATTGCCCAATTCGTGGAAAGGTTTTCGGAAGAAACTTCTTCACAACATCGAGTACTTCTCTTTGGAGCCAATCTAGACACATCTTCTAATCGAGGAGGAATCAAGGATGAAAGAGAAAACAACGGATGTCGGAACTTCCAAGGCCAACGCGGTGAGCGCGAAAGGCAAAATGAAGTGGGATGACAAAGGAAGTTCTTCGGATTCCAAAAAGGACTCGAAAAAATTCAAGCATTCTGAGAAGTCCACATCCGGCAACAAGTCCACATCCAAGTGGACCAAAGGGAGATGCTACGTGTGTGGAAAACCCAATTATTATGCTCGAGATTGTCGATACTGCAAGATGGTTGAGAAAGAAGTCGACACCGCTATGGCTAATGGAGATATAGTCGTTACAGTGAGTGAACTCATGGCGGTCAAGGGCAAAGCTCAAGGGTGGTGGTATGACATATGCGCTACCGTTCGCGTTACCTATGATAGGGCTGCCTTCAACACCTATTCTGAAGTCAACGGAGGACAAGAAGTTCAGATGGGAAACAAGCATCACTCTAAGGTCGTTGGCATCAGAAATGTCGAAGAAAGTCACTTTAACCAATGTTCTACATGTCCTAAAAATGAGTATGAACCTTGTTAGTGGTGATCTCTTACGCAAACTAAGGATCAAATTTGTGTATGAATCGGGCAAGCTTATCTTGACATGTAATGGTGTATTTGTTGGCACGGGCTACTACAGTGAAGGAATGGTCAAGCTTTGTATCATTGAAAATGTTATTAATGAAACTTTCCCTTCTGCTCATATGCTTGATCTTGTTTCTTTATGGCATAATAGACTAGCACATATTGGAATTAGCACTATGAAAAGATTAATTAAATGTGGTTTAATTTCATACAAATTTGGTATGTTTGATAAATGTGAAATTTGTGTGAAATCTAAAATGATTAAAAGAAAACTTTTTTTATATTGTAGAGAGAAATTCTAAGTTGCTAGATCTTATACACTCGGACATATCTGAATATAATGGAGTGTTAACCCTTGGGGGAAATAGGTACTTTATTACTTTTATTGTTGATTTCTCTAGATTTACATATGTTTATTTGTTGAAACATAAAGACGAAGTTTTTAATGCTTTTAAAGTGTATAAAGTAAAAGTAGAAAATCAATTAGGAATTAATATTAAAGTACTTAGGAGTGATAGGGATGGAGAATATATTTTCCTACTGATTCTAATGAGTTTTGTGAAGAAAATGGTATTGTTCATGAATATTCCGCATCACGTACACCTCAACAAAACAGTTTAGCCGAACGTAAAAATAGGACACTTCAAAATATGATCAATGATATGTTAATACATTATGAATTGTCTTTTAGTTTGTGGGTTGAAGCTTTACTTTCTGCATGTCATATTTAAAACTGAATGCATTTAAAGAAAACTCAAGTATCATCGTACGAGGTATGGAAAGGACGAAAGCCGAATATTGGGTATTTCAAAGTGTCGGGGTGCGTAGCCTACTAAAAAAACATGGATCCTTAAAGGACCAAGTTGAGTCCTCTAGGGATACAAAGTACTTTTGTTGGCTATGCTACGAATAACAAGGCATATAGACTTCGACATTTAGAGTCTAATGTCATAGTAGAATCCCGAGATGTGGAATTCTTTGAGAACCTTCGAAACAAAAGGAATCTCAAAATTCCTTGAGTGTAGAACATCAAGAGGAGAGTTCTTCTAGGGTTGTTGTAGAACAACCCAAACTTTGGATAAGGAAGAGATTCCAAAAGACTAAGGATCTAAGACCTGACGAAATAGATTATCAACTTATTTCCTTTCACCTAGTAGAGGGAAATAGAGAGAATTTTGCTCGAAAGATTCTTGTAGTTCTTCTCGTTGAAGACGTTCCTAAGCTTATAAGGAAGCTATAGCTTCTCGAGACTCTGCCTTTTCAAAGGATGCTAAGATTATTGATCAGCCCAAAGGGTCGAGACCCATTGGGTGTAAGTGGGTGTTCCGAAAGAAGTATCATGGTGATGGTATTCTTAACACTTACAAGGCTAGGTTGGTAGCTAAAGGATCTCGACAACAGGAAGGAATTGATTATTTTGACATATATGCACTAGTAGCAAAACGAAATTCTTAAATGGAGATCTCGATGAGGAGATATATGTGAAACAACCGGAAGATTTTGTGCTTCCTTGTAATGAACAAAAGATTTGCAAGCTTGTCAAATCCTTATACGGATTAAAACAAGCATCAAACAATGGCATCAAAAGTTTGACTCGATCATACTTTTGAATGGATTTGTCCCTAACGTTTGTGATAAGTGTTTGTACACAAAGGTACGTGGTAAGACTGTGATTTGTCTATGTCTCTATGTTGATGATATGTTGATTATTAGCAATGATATGAAAGGAATATTAGAAACAAAGAGATTTATATCTTCTACTTTCAAAATGAAATATCTTGGACAAGTTGATACTATTTTTGGTATCAAGGTACATAGAACCAATGGGGGTTATGAACTTAGTGTTGGAATTGAACTAGGGTTAAGAAAAGATTTAACGCTTCGAGCAAGTGGCGGAAAATAAAAATTTTCTTTTAAACAAGTAAAACAATTTTGCTAACCTAGACAAAGAGCAAGCACATGTTATTATTAAAACTATCTAAAAGCGATTATACGTTTACTAACCTTTATGAATCTTGATCGTTGAGAAGCTTGTGGAGGTTGAATCGCTCGTCTCTCCACACAGCTCGTCTTTCTTCGTTCTTCGGGAACTCGAGTAACCACGAAAGTTTCTATCACATAAATCACTCGAGGTAAGAAGGAATAAGTGTGTGGACACTTTTAAACACGACGACTCAAGAACAAGTCTTAAAGTTGAAGAGCTAAAATAAACACTAGGTCAAATGTGGACCTAGGTGCCAAAACAAAAACGAAAAGAGAGTTCTAGAAAGAGTGAGAGGGGGCAGCCACAATGTCTAGAGAGAAAGGCTCTCAATCTCTAATTTATGTGGGATGAGAAAACAATGAGAATGAGGGCCGTATTTATAGGAGATGGATTACCTTCAACAATGTAGTTTCCTCTTCTATATAATATCACATATTCATGAGCAAATATTCCCCTTATTCCCTTTAAGTCACACGGCCAAGGAGAGCTTCCAGAAGCCCTTGGATTTGTTTCCTCTTTTGTTTTGCTTCTCACTTGCCTCTTGTTGGCCGCCCACTTCATTTCCTTATAGAGGAAATTTGTTTCGTCTTTTTCTTTTGGCAAGTATCTTCATACATCAATGCACAAAATTGATCTCTCTCGTTCTTTGATTCGGACGAGCAACATGCACCTAGAAGGAGCTTCTAGATGTTTCTTTATTTGTTCATGACAACATAAGAAAAGCCCATTAAGAATTTTCAAGTAAAATTCCATGAAATGAAATTAATCCTCAAGGTCCACATATGTTGAAATGGCCGAGTGGTTTATTTGTCATCATATGACAATATCAAAAAATTTATTGACATTCATTGCGTCCTATGTCCGAAAAGACAAAAATACATTTTAGACAATTTTCGTAAAACTTGTCTCGTTCTTGTTTTGACTTAGCTTCTAGTTTACCTAATCCTACTCGATATGACTTGTGACAGTAACCTCATGGATCCAAATGAACAAAGCTTGAGCTAACACACTTGGACTCAAAAGTTCACAAAACTTTTCAAAGTTTAGCTTAATGTCAACTGACTCCATTAAAGAGTTGATAATGAGAATCTCTTGGTTCAAATGAATTTATTTTCTACTCAAGAATTTAATTTAATTATGATGAGTGGATCCACTTAATATTATCTATGTTTACCCTTCATGAATACACCAGCTAGTCGGGATTTACAAAATTACCATTTTACCATTCTAGCTGTTATTTCCTCAACTCCTTTGTCGCTTGTGAATGAGTTAGAAACAATGTATTGACGATGAGCTAACAAGTCACAATGATTCATCCAAAAGAGTCATGACTCAATTCGGACACTAACCAGTTCTTTTATTCACATTCCAAGGAACAAAGCATGATGTGATATACATTGCATTTCAGCAATCTTGTACATGAATTCAATATCTATGAGATCTTCACAAAGTTACTCATGACATCTTCATAACTTAGTACTTCACCAATAAGTCCTGTTCAGAATCACATAGTGAATCCAAACTTTGACTTTCTCAAATGAGAATACGTAAGCTATGAAATGACATGTCTCATTTCAGGATTGAGGTAAGCATGATGCAATTCATTCGTAGTGACTTCGAGACATAAGAGGTTAAATGTGTTGGAATTGATCTAGGGTTTAAGAAAAAGTTTAACGCTTCGGTAAGCGGCGGAATTTTAAAAATTTTCTTTTAACTAGTAAAACAATTTTACTAACCTAGACAAAGAGCAAGCACATGTAAATAAAAACTAATATGAGCATTAAAGATTACTAACCTTTTTAGAAGCTAACGTTGAAAAGCTTTTGGAAAAAGGCTGCAACGTTCGTCTCCCCTCGCAGCACGTCTCTCTTCCTTCCTCGGCAACTGGAGCAACCACGAAAGTTTCTATCACTAAATTACTCGAGAGAAAAAGGAATTAGTGTGTGGGAACTTTTAAACACTACGACTTAAGAACAAGTCTTGAAGTCGAAGAGCTAAAACACTAGGTCAAATGAGGACCTAGGTGCCAAAACCAAAAACGAAATTGAATAGAGAGAGAAAGAGAGAGAGAGAGAGAGAGAGAGAGAGAGAGAGAGAGAGAGAGAGAGAGAGGAGTCGGCCAAGCTAGAGAGAGAAGCTCTCAAATCTCTAAAACTTGGATGAATGAAATGAGAAGAATAATGCCTCTATTTATAGGGGAGAGATTACCTTCAATAAGGTAGTTTCCTCTTCTATAGAATATCACATATTCATGAGCCAAATTTGCCAATTAGCCCATAGAGTCACACGGCCAAGGAGCTTCTAGAAAGCCCTTGGATTTGTTTCCTTTTATGTTTTCTTCTCCTTTGACTTGTCTTGGCCGAATTTACCTTATGCCATGCATAGGAAATTTGTTTCCTCTTTTTCTTTTGGCAAGTATCTTGATACATTTATGCACACAATATTCTCTCTTTCTCTTGGGTAGTGGGCGCCTAAACCATCTAGAAAAGGCTTCCAGAAGCTTTTCCATTTGTTCATGACAACATGAAAAAGGCCCATTAAGAATTTTCAATAAAATTCTTATGAAATGAAATTAATCCACAAGGCCCAATAAATCTAATTTTGGCCGAGTGATACATGTCATCAAATGACCATGTCATAAAATTTATTGACATTCATTTCATCCTATGTCTCAAAAGACAAAAATACCCTTTTGACAATTTTCGTAAAACTTGTCTCGTTCTTGTTTTGACTTAGCTTCTAGTTTAACTATTCCTACTCGATGTGATTCGTGACAGTGACCTCATGGATCCAAATGAACAAAGCTTGAGCTAAACACTTGGACTCAAAAATTCACAAACCTTTTCCAAGTTTAGCTTAATGTCAACTGACTCCACTAAATAGTTGACACTAAATATTACGGATCGCGTCCAAAAACAACTCCGATCGTGGAGAGCTAAGGTCTTCTCGGCGGGAGGGCGGGAGGTTCTCATTAAAGCGGTAGTACAAGCGATACCGGCTTACTCCATGAGCCTCTTCAAGATCCCGGTCACCATTATTAGCGAACTACATCGGCTCATTGCGCGGTTTTGGTGGGGTGGTGCGGAGGATAGGCGAAAGATTCATTGGAAAAGGTGGGAGCTTCTTGCACGGCCTAAAAATGAAGGGGGACTCGGGTTCAAGGATCTAGGCGACTTCAACCGGTCGCTTGTTGGTCGTCAGGTTTGGCGTATCATTCGTTTCCCGGATTGCTTGATGTCTAGGGTCCTCAAAGCCAAATACTTTCCGAATTCCTCGGTGCTTGAGCTTCGGAGTAAAGGTCACTTCTCTCATCTTGGGAAAAGTCTTTGTTGGGCCTTGGAGTTACTTCGGAAAGGTTTGAGATGGCGGGTAGGTGAAGGAAATTTGAGAGCTTTCGGCACGCCGTGGATCCCGAGAGCCGGGGCTTTCTCTCTCACTTCCCCCGAGCCGGACGATTACTACCCGTGGCGGGTAGCGGATTTTATGTCCCCAGAGGGATGGAACCATGAGTTGTTGGAGTCGGTCCTCTCTCCCTATGACGCCGAGGCGGTTTGTCGCATTCCTGTTAGCATCGAGGGTGGGGTGGATAGATTGGTATGGCATTTTGAGGATAACGGTCTTTATACGGTCCGATCCGGGTACCGTTTGGCACGTTCGGAAGCCATAGGAGGCCCTTCGTGCTCGAATGGGGAGGAGGCTCGTTGGTGGACCAAATTGTGGTCGTCGTCAATCCCGCCGAAGATCAAGCACTTGGTGTGGCGGGTGTGGTTCGAGGCTATCCCAACTATGGGGAATTTGAGGAAGCGGGAGATCAAGTGCCTTCCTTTTTGTGATTTTTGTGGCGAGCTTCCGGAGAGCGCGGTGCACGCGGTGTGGGGCTGCGACCGAGCCCAAGGTATTTGGCGGGCTTCGGTGTTGGAAAGGTGGGTCGGCAAGACGGGAACTTGCTCCTTTAAGGAGATTTGTTTCCGGGCTGCGTCCTCGCTCACGAAAGAGCACTTCGAGCTGTTTTGTGGGTTGGTGTGGGCAGCGTGGTCGGACCGGAACGCTCGTACGTTTGAGCATGCTACTAAGACGCCGGAAACGTGGGTCTGTGAGGTCGCGGGATGGGTTGACAATTTCAAGACCCATTCTTTGGCGGTGGAAGGAGCTGATAAAGGCAGCGGGGCTGTAGTGACGAGCTGGTCGAGGCCCGGAAGAGGACGATTGAAGCTCAATGTGGACGCGGCGTGGTCGGCAAGGGAGGAGCTCACTTCTATCGGATGTGTGGTGCGCGACCACAACGGGGACGTGGTGGGAGTCTTGGCGAGGGGAATCCGTTGGGTCGACTCCGCGCTCTCAGCGGAATGTTTTGCGATTCGAGAGGGTCTCCGGTTTGCTAAGGAACGTGGCTGGTCCATTTCGGCAGTCGAGTCGGATTGCTTGCGTGCTTCTCAACTCGTCAACGGGAAGCACACGCTAGGCCACCAAGGGGCGATCATTGAGGATATTCTTTCGGAGCTCGAGATTGTTTCTATCCATGGTGGGCTGGTATGGGTGCCAAGGGAATGCAACGAAGCGGCTCATACGGTCGCGAAATACCGTCGAGAGTCTTTGTCTGTTGACGTTGAACTGTTGTCTTGCCCGGTGTGGCTTTTTTCTTGTATCACTAAGGACTGTGAGTCCTCTTCTTTGGCTGTAATGGGGGCCAGTAGTGCCTTGGCAGGCTGCTGAACTTCACAGCTGCCTTTCAAAAAAAAAAAAAAAAAAAAAAAAAATCTCTCGGTTCAAATGAATTTATTTTCTAGTCAAGAATTCAACCAAATTATGATGAGCGGATCCACTGAATATTATCTATGTTTACCCTTCATGAATATCATCAGCTAGTCGGGATTTACAAAATTACCATTTTACCCTTCTAGCTGTTATTTCCTCAACTCCTTTGTCGCTTGTGAATAAGTTAGAAACAATGTATTGACGGGGAGCTAACAAGTCACATTGTTTCATCCAAAAGCGTCAAGACTCAAGTTGGACACTGGCCAGTTCATTTATTCACACTCCAAGGAACAAAGCATGAGGTGATATACATTGCATTTCAGCAATCTTGTACATGAATTCCATATCTATGAGAACTTCACAAAGTTACTCATGACATCTTCACAACTTAGTACTTCACCAATAGGTCCTGTTCGGAATCACATAGTGAGTCCGAACTCTGAGTTTCTCAAATGAGAATACGTAAGCTGTGAAATGGCATGTCTCATTTCAGGATTAAGGTAAGCATGATGCAATTCATACGTAGTGACTTCGAGACATAAGAGGTTAAATGGTTTGTTCTTATCTTGTCTCTAGAAGTGCACTGGTCAATTCAGTACCTTCGGAAGATACCTAGAAGAACTATAGAGTCTCCAACTCTCAATTCCCCATAACCAGACATCATAGATTCTCCTAACAATCATACTGAGGTCAATTGTCCTTTGACCCTTAGATTGCGAATATATCGTTTTAAGCAAACTACGAAGAGTTTGTTCATGCAAATCTACATCTGTCTCTTCGTAAGTTGTTAAGTTTGTTTATGGACTAAAGACTAATGTTTTATCATAAAGCTTCAAACAGACAAGGAAGAATGAATGAACGTTTCAACTTTTTATTAATGAATAAGCAATTACAAGCAAGAGTCTTCATGAGACTTTATTACATCAAATGCACAAAATAAAGACTACAACTCTTCTTGTGGGCACCATTGACAACAAAATGGTTTGTTCTTATTCTGTCTCTAGAAGTGCACTGGTCAATTCAGTATCTTCAGAAGATACCTAGAAGAACTATAGTCTCCAATTCTCTATGCCCCATAACCAGACATCATAGATTCACCTAACAATCGTACTGAGATCAATAGTCCTTTGATCCTTAGATTGTGAATATGCAGTTTTAAGCAAAGCATGAAGAGTTTGTTCATGCAAATCTATATTTGTCTCTTCATATGTTGTTAGGTTTGTTTAAGGACTAAAGACTATAGATTATCATAAAGCTTCAAACAGACAAGGAAGAATGAATGAACGTTTCAACTTTTATTAATTATTCAGCAGTTACAAGCAAGAGTCTTCGTGAGACTATATTACATCAAATGTATATAAATAGACACTACTACTCTTCTTGTGGGTACCATTGACAACACTTAGTCAATCGCACTATGTTGAGAAAGTGATTGACAAGTTCAAACATTTAAAGTTCAATGAAGCGAACACCCCTTTTGATCCAAGTGTAAACTTGAAAAGAATGATGGAAGGGTTGTGACTCAATTGGAATACGTTAGTGTTGTTGGTTATCTTATGTACTTAATGTAATGTACTCGATCAGATATAACATTTTCTGCTAGTAAAATGAGTAGATTTACTAGCAGTCCAAGTGGCGAGCATTGGAAGGATATAGTAATAATTCTTTATTTTCTTTTGAAGATCAAGACTCTTGGCCTCCAATACGGATAGTTCTCTACCGTATTAGAAGGATATAGCGATGTGAGTTGGATATCGAGTGTCGGAGATAACAAATCTACGACAGGATGAGTGTTTACACTTGTCGGAGGTGCAATTTCTTGGAAATCCAAGAAACAAACGTATATTACTCATTCGATCATGGAATCAGAGTTTGTGGCTCTAGCTTCCGCAAGTCAAGCGGATGAGTGTTTGAGGGATCATCTATTTGAAGTACCATTGACTAAAGACAATATATCTATCGTGTCAATACATTGTGATAGTCAAATCCACTTTAGCGAGAGCATACAGTGAAGTTTATAATGGGAAGTATATACACATTAATCTAAGACATGACTATGTGAGGACATTGATCAAGGATGGTCATTTCACTCAAATATGTGTGTCCGAGCTATAATATAGCAGATCTTTTCACTAAATCTCCTGCACGAGATCTGGTGAAATCAACCTCGAGAGGTATGGGTCTTAAACTCCTTGAGTAGTGATCCGACAATGATGGAAACTTAACCTAACGCTAGGAAACGACTAACATTAAGTTCAATGGGTTAGAACAAGTCATTGATTTGGATATTCGTAACATTATATAATAATGTTGGCGGTTACTGATTGGTGCGTTTTATACACGTTAAACTCCCATTTTTCAGCTTGAACTTTACGCGTTCTCGAGTGACTTTTAGCGTGTTTAATGTGTTTATGAGTGATTTTCAGGTTTAATGGAGTATACTAAGGATGTAATCCGAGCAATTCAAGACGATTCAGACACATTTGGACAATTTAGAGCGAAACACGACATCATGTTCTGCATGATTTTGAGATTCTCTATCAAATAATATGGAATCATTATTTCTAGCATTGGATAGAGCTTCTCTCAGCTTTCTAACACATATTTATTTGCAAGAATCGGACATCAGAACTAGGAGTTATGACTGTTTCAAAAAGGGTGTGCGCTGGGAAAAAGGTAGCGCTCTGCACCATAAAAGAGGCGCGCCGCGCCAACCAAAAAATAAAAAATACGAGCACCCGAGCAGTAAGCGCGGAGTGCGAAGATGCTAAAATCGACTTGGCGCCGCGTGGTTTGAAAGGCGCGCCGCGCAGCTCCGAAAATAGCAATTTCCAACTTTATGTTTTTTTTTTATGTTTTCTCAACCGTTCAATCAAATTCAATGGTTCCAAAGGCTCCGAAAACACACCAAAATACTCTCTATTTATATTAGACTTTCAGAATTCGAAGAGGGGATTTTTATTTTAGGTTTCACAATAGTATTTGGCTAATTGAGAGAGAAGAGGCAACCGGAGAAGAAGACCACCATTCATTGCGATTGACAACCGCGAATTCACTGTTTTTCCTATTAATTTTATTCCTTGGAACTCCCTTTTATTTATGCTTTGTTTTAATTTAGTTTTCATGGTTTATATTTACTTATTTCGTGTTTTTGTTACTCTCGTCGTCATGAATTGAACCCTTTAAGGGTGATGGCCTAGCTTTGCTTGAATATGGTTGTGAATTCATCATTTATTAATTGAAGTATTTTTAATTTTCTTCTTCTCTATCACTTGAATTAATTATGTGCGTATTACTTGTTTGAGATTCATGACCTCATTCATAATTTTTAGGATTAACTTGATGCTTTGAAAAGATTAGATTAATCGTGCATAAGAATTATTTCAGTGTAGTACATTCCTAAGATAGAGATAATTAGGCTGCTATAGAGTCGTGTGTACAATCTTGATTGCAATGCTTGTCGTATTTTTAAGGTTTGAGATCGCGAGATAAAAATCTGGTATTGACATAGGTTATTAGGTGCTCGAGAGAGATTTAGCGATAATATTACGTGAATGTGATTAGTTAAAAGAGTTTAACTGGAAAATCTTGTGTAATTCTAGGAATCTCGACCATAGGAGTGTTTAGCGAAGCCGTTGCCCTTGCTTTCCTCATATCCGTTCACCCATAGTTTAATTTGTATTTTTATTTATTTTATGTAATTTAGTTAATAATCATCACCGTTGCTTTTGACTTCAATTCGTTGCTAGTTAGTTAAGTATCGGTTAAGCATAGTCCACGTGGGATCGACTTGTACTTACAAACTTTATTACTTGAGCGACTACATGCACTTGCGTACGAATATATCGCAACAGTTACAATTAGAGGTTAAGTTTTCTTAACTCTTAATGAAGTTAAGTCTTGAGGACAAGTATCTATAAGTAACAGAGATATTGGAATAACTTTGCCTTTGTGAATTTCGGGATGGTGTCATCCCAAATTGAGAGTCGGAGTTTCTCTCATAAAAATTCACGAGGCAGGATGAACACATGACCATTAACGGTGCTAAGTGATTGGTGTAGACAAAGAACCCTAAAAAAATGTGTGCAGGGTAACACTGTTATTTGACAATGTTTGTTTTCCTTTGATTGTTCACTAAAGGACAAAATAGTGTGTTGTGAGATAATGTGAGTAAAGGAAAGAGTCTCATATGGAAAAAAAATACTAAGAATTTGAGGTCCTTATATATGTTCTAATTAATAACCCTTATTAAATTCTATGGAGTCTAGAGAGTGCCACTTGTCACTCTCTCGCGCGCATTACTTGCGCAAGCAAGCGCGAGTGTGACGCCAACATCGATGTTGCCGTCGGGCTCGGGTTTAGACGTAGAGGCTTCAGTGGCTCTTTGTAGGCACACTTAGGCACTTAAGCACGACGTCACGTAGGCATCATGGCGAAACCGTACGGTTCGCAGGCTCTCTAGTGGCGATTCTTGCCTGGAGGTTGCCTTACCAACAGTCGCATTCTCTGGCATGGTGGTTATTTTTTACTATCCGTTTGAGCAAACAGTTGTGTCATTTGGAAATAAACTGTTGTTTTGCCAACGATCGTGTCGTTTGCGACTATAAACTGTCGTTTTGCCAACGATCGTGTCGTTTGCGACTATAAACTGTCATTCAAACAAACAGGTACGACTGTTCGTCGTTACCTTTCACGAACAGGTACGAATTCCTATATAAATCACAATGCGTTGTTTTGGAATTAGTCACTTCGGTTTTTGAACCTTCATCTCTCTCTCTCTCTCTCTCTCTCTCTCTCTCTAAACACATTCTCCAGAAACCGTTCTTGCCTACGTTCGGATTTCACTGCGTCTTGGTGCAGTCCGAATTCATGCTTTTTGTATCCTGCAATATTCTTGTCTGTGACTTTCAAGACAAATTCGAGGTGCAAGAGATACTATAAAGAAAGCGCATCTCATGCGTGATTCAAACCTAGACATTTTCAAATTAGAAGAATTTCACAACAGAAACGTCATAGCGACTCATCGAAAGTCAACCGAGCTCAGCCCAATTGGGCCACCCACGCTCACTTAACCCGGATCAAAAGAATGATTGACCATCCGAAGACCCCCCGATCGACCGGCCCTCGGCTCCAGTGACAGATCCAGAGACTAAATTGAGGGGGTACAAAATTATCTTTGTAAAAAATAGACGCATATGATCACCAATTTTAACATTTTTTTACTAAGAAAGAAAAATAAATTTTAAAAATAACACTTTTGAGCATTTAGTATTGTAATTTACACATTATGAAAAAAAAATACATGATTCCACTTTTTGCAGGTGATTAATTATGTATTATAAAACAATAGATACTAAAGATTTAAAAAAAAATGCAAAGAATTTAAGTTTTTATTATAAAAACTCTATTTAGGTTCAAAATATAAACTGAAAAATTATTTTAAAAATAACTTCAACATTACTCAAAAGCTTCAAGCCACCAAGCGGTAAAAATATTTTTTCTATTAAATTGTTTAACGCATAAATTGAAAATGTAATTTAATTGTATTTAAAAATATATTAGAAGGATTTAATATCATATTTCGATCAATTTATAAAGTAATAACATAAATAGAAAATCTTGTACTTGTGTACTTAATTAACAACATGAGGAAATATGTCCCTCAAAAAAAAAAAAACATGAGGAAATATGAAAGACAAATAATTAAACAATTGAGAAAATAAAAATAATATCAAAACTTGAGGAAGCTTGAAATTGATCCGTGGACGTCAGGGCGTAATAATACTGCCACAAATCTTAAGTGAGCTTCATTATAACATTGCAAACATTTTTTTTTATTTAATAGCTTATAACATTTAAACATATATATGATTATTAAATAATTAAAAATTGTTTTTTTTCCGATTTTTTGAATGGGGTCATGTGCCCACAGTGACCCCACTGTAGATCTTTGTCTGCTCGGCCCTCGTCCCCAAAGCATGCATCCCGGACGGCCGAGGTCCCACGATCGATCCGCTCTCGGCCTTGAGCACCGAAACGTGCGCAGCAGCCCTCGGCTTAGCACGGGATCCTTGCCCCCTTTTGGAGGCAAGGCCCAACCGGCTCTCGGCCGGGGACCGCTTTAAGTGGCCGGCTGCCCTCAATAGCCTCACAGACCGACTGGCCTTCGGCCAGGAATCTATGGGTTGACCGGTCGTCGTCCGAATGATCAAAAGATGCGAAAAAAGCCTTTATGGCATGAAAGACACTATAAATAGAAACCTCGACCCAAAGAAACGTAAATCGAATTTGAGTCCCGAAACGCTGCTGAAACATCGTGGAAGCTCGTTTCGCTCGAATTCTCTCTAAACATTTAAACTTATCAAAATCATCTATTTTCCACCTCAATTCAGCTAACGTTGAGCGACGAAGATGTTAACAGAGGCGATGCCTCTGTTTCTCTTTGATCGTGTCTTCTTTCCTCTTATTTTTAGACTATTTTGGAGGACGCAAATGACACTCCATCACTAGGAACGGACTTGGGATACCGAGTTCGAGACATCTAGGCTCAAACGCGACTACTGGGTTTGTCCTTGGATCGAACCGTTCGTGTCTCTGAATCGTTGTCCGAAAACAAACGATAACACATGTACTAGAAATTTGTTTTTATATGGTCAAACTATCATTTAATTAAAAATAGGGTCAAGCGGCTATATAGCCAAATAGAACTTAAGCTTTTGCAAAATAGCCATAGTTTGTCAACTATAAGCAAATTAGCCAAAGTAAGATTAATCTAGGTTGGATTAAATTTAATCCCAACGAACTATAAAGACAGAATGTAAGCTTTATGAAGGCTGGATTAAAATTAATCGAGGCAGGATTGAAAGTCGTAGTACTCTCAATTGGTTATTTTGCTATACCTAATGAAAATATGGCTATTTTGCAAAAGTTATAGTTTGAATTGGCTATTTCATACCATTTTTTTCTTAAAAATATATAATTCTATATTATGTTCCCAGATTACCATTACTATAATCGAATAATCGAAATCTTCAAATAAACAATTATTTAGAGATTCATAATTTACTCTTTTTACTAGAATATTGAAATCAAGGGATTCGAATTCTTACTGTTTTTGTTGTGGTGGCATTTTGTTTGGGTGATTGAATTTGTCTAGATTTGTCACCTAGTTTTCTCGGTTTTTTACACACATCTTCGTTGTTCCATTGTGAAAACTTGTTTTTTTTAGTTCATTATCTTTTACATAGTTAATGATATCAAATTCGAGAGTATTTTTTAATTTTACGAACATAAAATATTATTAACTATCCTATGTATGTATTGTAAAAACTAATAACTAGACTATGTTCATTTATTATTCAAGAATATAGACCTTCTCAGAAAATTTAATTAATCGCTAGTTTATGTTTTCCCGAATATCGCGAATGATATATATTAATAACCATTGTGTGCATATAGAGTATATATTATTAATTGTTAATTATATTTTTATTTATTTTACAAATTGGATGTATTATTAACTATCCCCATGCACAAAAAAAGTATTACAAATTGTTATGGGTCGTTTTTCCTTTGCAAAAAGTGAAGGCCCAACTCAAAAACTGGAAAAAGAGGATCACTAGGCTCAGTCCAGTGAGAGTTCAGACACCTCAAGCGAGCATGTCCGAAGGAAAAGTCGGAGTGAGGAGGAGGACATGGCCAACCCTCGTCCTGACTTTTCATCAACATGACCGCCCCCCTCACCCCCCCCCCCGGTCCGTTCGACAGGAGCGCCCGGCGACGGCGCCCCCCTCGAAGGGGTCATCCCTTCGACATGACAACCCGACGACGTCGGCCCGTGTCGACAGGGTCATCCCTTCAACATGACCGTCCGACGATGTCGGTCTCCCTCGATGGGTTTGCCCCTTTGACACGATCGTCCGGCAACGGCGCAGCCCCTCGAAGGAGACGTCTTTTTGACTGACCGCCAGCGACGGCGCCCCCTCTCGACAGAGATGTCCCTTCGACAAGACCGCTCGGCGACGTCGCCCCCCTCAATGGGGTCGCCATTCGACAGGACCACCTGATGATGTCGCCCCCCTTGACAAGGTCATCTCTTCGACATAATCGCCCAGCGACAGTGCCCCCCTAAACAGGGTCGTCCCTCCGATAGGACCGCCCTGCGACGGCGCCCCCCTTGATGGGGTCGTTCCTTCGACATAATCGCCCGACAAAAAACAATGGAGCATGGCGAGCCCAGTCCAAGAAACAAAACTGAAAATCTAAAGACAGGACCAGAGTTCTGAAGGATGGAGGGAGGTATGCCTTTACTTCAAAAATGGAGGCATGTCGGCAACCCCGCTTCCATCTCAACAAGTGAGGCTCACCTTTACCCAGTAAAAGACAACCCCGCTTTCTTCTCGACTAGTGAGGCTCGCTTTTACCCAACAAAAGGCAACCCCGCTTTCATCTCACAAGTGAGGCTCGCCTTTACCCTAGCAAAAGGCAACCCCGCTTTCATCTCAAAAAGTGAGCTTGCCTCTGCCCAACAAAAGGCAGCCCTCCTTCCGTCTCAACTAATAAGGCCTGCTTTGACCACAACAAGACAGAGCCTCGACCCCGAACCCGGAAGGAGGACCCGAGTAAATGACGAATCTATCCTAACTCTCATCACCTCACTATAAATACCTAAGATAAATACATGTCAAATGCTGGTTTTTTCTCTCTCTAAGTAGATTATGCGAAATTCTCTACTCAATCGTTTCTCTCTAAAAAAACACCTTTGAGACTAAAATCAAGAAAAAAGAGAAATCAAAACCACTCCACTAATTCAATATCATACAAAAAAAGGAGAAACAATCTACTTCCATCCTCTTTAGAGTGGAAAAAGAAAAATTCACTCTTTCTCACAAACAAAGGCTTTCAAGCCAAATTATATTCTCTCTACAAAAGTGCCCAACAACTTGAGAAATCGATTCTCGTGTTCTTCACTTAGTAAGAGAAATATTTCACCACTACTCTCACGGATTCGAAGACACGTGGTCAAGTCCGCCCACGTCACATCTCCGTAAGTGTTAATTCAAAAAATGGCTTAACACAAACTATCCTACATTCAATAATGATTAATGACTATTAACATCGATCATCAGAAGTAAGAACGTTTTTCGTCGGCAATATTCAACGAAGAAGTTTGTTAGGGGTACACAGATAACCAAATTACAAAATTGTCTTGAGTATTTTATATTGGGAATTTGACGTTAATAATACCATCTTGTTGTCACTTACCATATTTAGCCCAAAACTCAAAATTTGACACATGTAATACCTAGACCAATAGGTAAAGACTATTATACCCTCAAAACTAATTTAAACGAAATAAACCATCCCAACCCAATTTTCTCCATTTTCCCTCGCACACCTACACGACGGTTTATCTCCCTCCCTCTCTCTCTCACGATTTTCAAACCTCCAACCCCTCCCACATTTTTGCTCTCACGATTTCACTATCTCTTCCTCTTCCCTCCCACGATTTCGCTCTCTAATCATCTTCCTCTGTGTCTCTCTTTCTCTCCCTGTCCTTCTCTTTCTCTTTCTCGCTCAAAAATCGCGACGACCCATCTCGGGGACCCACGACCCAGCTCTCGGCGACCCAGGTCTCGGTGGCGAAGGCGCAACCCACCTCTGCTCGACCCAGCTCTCGGCGACCCAGCATTCGGTGACCCAGCTCTCGGCGACCCACTCCTCGGCGACCCAGCTCTCGGCGGCGAAGGCGCAACCCACATCTGCATGACCCAGCTCTCGGCGATGAAGGCACCTCTGCTCGACCCAGCTCTCGGTCTCTATCACATTCTTGACGTTAATCGGTGAAGAAGAAGAAAAGATTGTGTTCATCTTCATATCAAGGTAAATCGGCCGATCTCTATTAAAGCCTCAAATTGATTGAAAACTCTATTTAACCTCAAATTATTTGATTTAGGGTTTTTGGCTCAAATTTTTTTTGGGTGTTTTAGTGTATTTGGTGTTTGGGCGAGTGTTTGTTGTGTTTGGCCGAGAATGTGTTGTATTTGGGCGTTTGATTGTATTTGGGTTTGGGTGTTTGAGTGTATTTGTGTTTGGGTGTTTGAGTGTATTTGTGTTTGGCCGAGAATGTGTTGTCTTTGAGTGTTTGTGTGTATTTGTGTTTGGGCGAGTGTGTCACGGAATGACCCGAGTCCGTGACGAAGTGGATTCACTCCGTGACACATATTTCATTTATTTCGGTCTCTTAAAACCCTAGGAATACAGGTGAGTGTTTGTTAAAACCCTATTTCATTTACTCAAAAAGGTATGGGTATCTCTATTTCATTTATTTCGGCCGAGTGTTTGTTGATTTAGGGTTTTTGGCTCAAATTTTTTTTGGGTGTTTTAGTGTATTTGGTGTTTGGGCGAGTGTTTGTTGTGTTTGGCCGAGAATGTGTTGTATTTGGGTGTTTGATTGTATTTGGGTTTGGGTGTTTGAGTGTATTTGTGTTCGGGTGTTTGAGTGTATTTGTGTTTGGCCGAGAATGTGTTGTCTTTGAGTGTTTGTGTGTATTGTGTTTGGCCGAGAATGTGTGTGTTTGTGTGTGTTTCGTGCTCGTGTATATATTTGATTGAACAATGTTAGGGTTTGGCGAGTGTGTGTGTATGCGCGTGTATTTGGTCTTGAAGTTGTTGAAAATTGGTGACTTGATTTGTTTTAGGTTTTAGATTCAATGACGAAGTCTAAAGGAAGCAAGGTCGAGGAGGCCTCAAAAAGTCTCCGAAGAAGTCCTAGGACGGCTTCGAAAAGGAAAATAATTTCGCCGTCCAAGCGTTCCAACGATGACGACGCGTTCGTCGTCGCACCAACAAAGATAAAGAAGGTATAGAATAAAAATGAAGTGACTTAATTAGATGTATGTGCAGCTATTTGATTTTGTTTTGTGTTTGATATAGCCAAAAAATAAGGCTGAGTCATCGGGCGTTGCGACCGCCTTGGAGAGTCCTACAACTGCTATTCCCCGAAAGGTGAGTGTCAAAAACTCATTTTGATCCTGGTTCGTGACAGATGTTTCACGGACTCGATGACTTCGTGACAGATGTGTCACGAAGTCAGCGAGTCCGTGACACATCCGTCACGAAGTGGGTGAGTCCGTGACACATCTGTCACGAACTCAAGCATAATGGTTTCACTAATAATGGCATTGACTAATATGTGTAGGAGTGGAGACGGTTTATACCGGAGTCCAACGTTGAAGGATTTTCCTTTAACTTCCACGGGGGATTGGAAAATTTCCTCGCTCTCTTACTCGGCCGCAGCGCCAAGACTCAAGCTGGATTCGCCCAATCATGTTTTGGGCAGTTCGTGGGGCAACCCAAAATAGTCCGGTCGTCGGCGATTATAAGCCACTTGGTGTTGAGGACCGGGAGCTTCGAGGGCGAAACCACTGACGGGCTTCTGATTGAGATTGGAGGCCAAGTCCGGGAGTTCACGAAGAGAGACTTCCAGGAGATCACATTCCTCAAAGTCGTCGATGACTACGAGGAATTCAAGTTCGAGGGGGTTGTTTCTAATGACAGCCTCTTCAAAAAATTCTTCCCGGGGAACTATTTGAGTCGGAACTTGGTCAACCAATTCTTGGAGGCGAGCGTAGATTGGCCGACAGAAGTTCAGGTAAATTACCTGAAAATTTACTTCGTCTTGAATGTCCTCCTGGCGGACGATGCGAAGAACAGGACACCGTGCGTAGAGCTCATTAAGGCGGTGGAGGACACGGGCACATTCGGTCGCCATCCATGGGGCAACGTGGTGTGGAACTACCTTCTCGGCGAAGTCCGGAAGTTTGTGGAGAAGGGTGGCGAGCCAATGGAGCAAGGTAAAAAAAAAAGGAAGCTCCATCTCCCCGGATTCGTCGAGCCGCTTCAGGTTTGGGGGTACGAGTGTCTTCCTTTCCTGACGAACATGGGGGTTTGTGAGAAAGTCTCCACCACAGCTCGGCCAATAATGCGTCGGTGGAAGTCTAACGGACTTGTTCAGGATGCCGCCATGAGAGGAATCAACTTCAATGAGGTAATAAATTTGTAGGTTAATTCATACTTAATATTGATCACACTCATTTGTTAACTTGTCCCACGTATAGGTTGAATTTCACGGAATCGGCGACACTTCTTCAAGCGTTGCAACCCCTTCTACGACGGCAGCGGGGGTGGACAAACGCTCGGAGAAGAAACCCAAAAAAGACGCCCCACAACCAGAAACACCACCACCACAACCACCACAACAACCGTCCCATTCACAAGCACAGACAGTTGAGGTAACAAATTTTGGGTTTCTATTTTAATTTAAATGAATCCACTCCGTGACACATCTGTCAAGGAGTGGATCCACTCCGTGACAGATGTGTCACAGAGTGGATTCACTCCGTGATAGATGTGTCACGTACTGGATTTACTCGTCAGCCAGCTTACTTTGTTATTTTGGTCATGGACAGTCCCGGCTCGACTCTCTCGAAAACTCAGTTGGAAATCTCGACGAGCGTTTCCGCTATATGCAAGACGACTACAGGAAGTTCAAAAAAGAAATTTTGGACGCGATGAAGAGCTACAGAGTGGCTCTTGATGAACTAGATCAGTACTACGATTGGAGAAACGAGTTACAGTTAGAAAAGAAGCGCCGGGAGAAGAAAGCGGCCAAATTGAAGAAGTGGGAAGAAGAGATGGCGAAGAAAAGAGCGGAAAAAGAAAAGAAAAAAAAAAGAGGAAGAAGAATATGTTGAGAAGCTGAAGAAAATGCAGGAAGAAGAGAAGAAAATGCGGGAAGAAGAAGAGAAGAAGCAGAGAGAAGAAGAAGAGGATAAGAAGAAAGAAGAAGATGAGAAGAAGAAGAAAGAGGAAGACGAGGAGAAGAAGAAGAAAGACGAAGAAGAGAAGAAGAAGAAAGACGACGAAGACGAGAAGAAGAAGAAAGACGACGAGGACAAGAAGAAAAAGGACGATGACGGGGACAAGAAAAATAAGCAGGACAAAGACGACAAGAATAAGAAGGACGATGGCGCCAAGAAGAGCAAGAAACAGGAGGAGAAGAAGGATGGCAACCAAAAGAAGAAGAAAAACGAAGTCGAGAAAGGGAAAAAGAAGCAAACCAGTCAACAAGAGGTACAAGATATGCAATAGACATATTATTTTTTTTCTTTAAGAGTGGATTCACTCCGTGACAGATGTGTCACGGAGTGTACTTAGTGTGTGACACAGTGTCACGGAGTCGCTGAATTTCGTTATTTTGATTACACTTATGTTGAACTAAATGATTTTGAATGGTCAGGAGGACGAAAGTGACGTCGAAAACACACAAGGTCAACAATCTTGGGGTGATGAAGATTCGCCTCTCAGTCTAGAAGCCCAAATGAATGCAGAGGCTATGGAAGAGTATGAGTTGTTAGGGACACAGGGGGTTCAAGAGGTACCTCCATTAATTTGATGGTTGAACTTAATTCTTGACTTGTTTAGAAGCATATAATTGTTATGGTTGAACTCAACAATAAACTTGAACTCAAATAAGCAGAAAATTGTTATGAAATATTATTTTATGGTTGAACTCAACAATAAACTTGAACTCAAATAAGCATATAATTGTTATGAAATATTATTTTATGGTTGAACTCAACAATAAATTTGAACTCAAATAAGCATATAATTGTTATGAAATATTATTTTATGGTTGAACTCAACAATAAACTTGAACTCTATTTCTCTTGTTGGATAGATATATGACTTGAAGACACCGAATCCCCATATCCTTATTGAAGACTCACCTATCAAGAAACATTTGACCCGGCAACGACGCAGCCCCGATAGGTTTACTCCTTCCAAAAAGGCGTTGCCTTTTCTGAGGTTCACCAATGCTCCGGACGTGCTTCCTGATGAACTGCCGCTGTCGGAGGTAACCAAACAACCGGACCAGGATGACGTTGACGTCATGAAGTTGTGGTTCCAAGTCGGCTTGAAGAGGGGCCACAAGAACATATCTCAGGGCAAACCAAAATATAAGCCGGAGGAAGAAACCATAGCGCCTTCTATGGAACTTGGACAGATGGCTATCAACCAGAAGACCTTCTTCTACAACATGTGGCACGAGGACGGTTGGTTGTCTGATCAGGTATTAATGTGTGTCAGTAATTTTTAAAATATGTCTTGTTTTGCAGCTCACTTCGTGACAGATGTGTCACGGAGTCAATTCACTTCGTGATAGATGTGTCACAGAGTCAATTCACTTCGTGATAGATGTGTCACGGAGTCAATTCACTTCGTGATAGATGTGTCACGGAGTCAATTCACTTCGTGACAGATGTGTCACGGAGTGAATTGACTCCGTGACACATGTGTCACGGAGTGTACTCAGTCCGTGACACATCTGTCACGGAGTGAATCCACTCCGTGACACATCTGTCACGGAGTGAATTGACTCCGTGACACATCTGTCACGGAGTGAATCCACTCTGTGACACATCTGTCACGAACTAAAGTCACTCCGTGACACTTGTGTCACGGACTGAGGTATTTAGTGCTTATGTTTATCTTTTGTCGTGCAGCATGTGGACGTCGCGATGTACTACCTCCGGAAGAAGAAAAAGGCGGGTTTGTTACGTCACTCCTTCACCATCATGTCCACGGTCTTCTTTAAGTATCTCCGAGATAGTTACACTCAGTTCAATGCTAGTCAAGATCCGACTGTATTCTTAAAGAAGAAACTGAAAAAATGTGTCGTCGACCACATTACCGGAGAGTCTGGAGCGGAGCAACTGGTGGACCCATGGGACGGGGTCGATGATGTCTTCATCCCTGTAATAGATGGCGGACACTGGTATCTTCTTGTTGTCAACGTGCGTTCAAGGTGTATAACGGTGTACGACTCCATGAGTTCCACCGGTGGACACCAAACGCTCGTGGACACTGAAGTCAGAAACTTGGCCACCATTTTGCCATATGTTCTGCATGTCGCCGGCGTTCTACTCTCCAATGAAGAAATATTCAAGGTCGTCCACTACGATCAAATGCCACAACAAGACAATGGGTAAATATTTTAATTCTTAATTTTACATTCTTAATGACACATATCAATTAAAGCATGCGTTTTTTGTTCCTTCAGAAATGATTGTGGCATGTTTATGATCAAGACTGCCGAGTTTTTGGCGCACGACCTTCCATTGTCTGATTTGAAACAGGAGGACATGATCATGTATCGACAGAAAATGACCACCGAATTATACCGACACGGAGCGCTAAAACTACACACGCGTGGAAATGTCAATGTTGAGGCAACTTGAAATTATGTGTTTATGATTGTACGCATGTGTTTATAACTTTATATATGTATTCTTAGAACTTCAATTTCGTAGTTTAAAAGTGTATGTATGTGTTTATAACTTTATATATGTATTCTTAGAACTTCAATTTCGTAGTTTAAAAGTGTATGTATGTGTTTATAACTTTATATATGTATTCTTAGAACTTCAATTTCTTAACAATAACATTGTTTCAATACCAATAAAGTTCAAAACATTCAAAATGTAATACATAGCAAAACACCAAGGAAGTTCTAGATATTCAATGATAAAACGTGTCGAATTACAAACCAAACCAATGTCCATCCCCGGAGCCCTCATTTCCGGTGGAATTGGGTTGCGACACGTAGCTCTATTGTGACCTACACCTCCACAACGGGAACATTTACGAAGCGGGGCATCAGATTCCCCAAGAGAGGGAATCCTTCTCTTCTTAGGTCTACCCGCCGGACGACCTAAGAAGTTAGGCGGATTTACTTTGATCTGCTTGATTTCGTCGGGAAAAGTCCATGACGATTCACTTCCTTGAGGATGAATAACCCCTGCATACGCCAATTTCCAATACTCGGTCGTGTAGTACTCTGCACAATAGCTCTCAACTGGTAGGTTGCGTAAGCGACAAGCCGCAATGGCATGGACACATACAAATAGATCAGTTTGAAATTCTCGACACGAGCACGTCTTATCAATCAAGTTCACTGCCCATGGTGTTCCTTCTGTGTCTAAAACCTCGAATTCGTATACTGCAGAAGGCCGGACCTAAAACATAAGCAAAAAAAAGTTTAAACATAACCACTCAGTCCGTGACACATGTGTCACGAAATGACCCGAGTCCGTGACACTTGTGTCACGAAGTGGATTCACTCCGTGACACATGTGTCACGGACTGAAGTCACTCCGTGACACAAGTGTCACGGACTCGGGTCATTTCGTGACAGAATTTAAAAATTAAAAACACACTATAACCTGCATATTTTCCGAGACAGCAAGTTTTTTTAACATTTTGGTATGATATTCCATTGACAACACACTTTGAGTTGATGCCGCCTTTTCTCGTCGTTGGTAGAACCAAACTTGCATTCTTTCCCTCAACCAATCAAGGCACTTCACTATTGGAAATGATCTTGCTTTAACAGTTAACGCATTCAAAGACTCTGCGTTGTTTGAAGTTATGATCGTATACCTTGATGTCTTGAAAAAACAACGTGCCCACTTCTCATTTCCTACTTCGTTGACAAGGTACGGACGTATCAACGGGTCTTCCTTGTCCAACATGCGCATAAACTTTTGATATTCAAATATAGTATACGCTTTTGCTGCACCGTAGAACTTCCAATTGAATTCCTTGCCAAGTTTTTTGAATTTTGCCTTGACGTTATTCTTCACGTGGTATGCGCAAAAACCATGTTCTGCTCTTGGAAAAACTTTCTTCGCGGCGTTAATGATTCCGGTGTTTCGGTCGGATACGATGACCATGTTATCCCTCTCCCCCAATGCTTCCTTAAGTTTGTTGAAGAAATAAAACCAGGACTTGGAAGTTTCGGACTCACCAATACCATAGGCAAGCGGGAATATTTGCTCATTTGCGTCCATCGCGGAAGCCGTAAACATGCTGCCCTTGTGATAGTTTGTCAAGAAGGTTGCATCAACAATTACAACAGGCCGACAATACTTCCATCCCTCTCTGAACGGAGCCAAAGAAACGAAAAAGTACATGAAATATTTATGACGGTCAGTTTTTAGGTCGATGAGAGAACCTGGATTCTTTTGCTCTAACATGTACTTGTATTTTGCAAGAGAGGCATATGAGTCATCATCAGTCCCATACAAGGATTGTATTGCACATTCTTTTGCCCTCCATGCTTTTCTGTATGAAATATTGACTCCAACCTCTGTTCGCATGTAACTCTGAATCTCCTTTGGGGTACAACTATGTACAGTTGGATCAATAAATTTGTGTTTCACCCTCTCTCCAACGAACTCTGCAGTAGCTTACGGTTGCCCTTTTTGTCTTTCCTCCACAGAACAAGTGTGTTTTGGATCATATCTTGAACCATAAACACATACACACGATCAAAAACAATTTAAAATTAAAATGGCATACATTTCCTGACATATTTGTCACGAAGTACATCCACTCGTGTCAGGAGTGGATTCACGTCGTGATAGATCTGTCACGGACTGATTCATCTACGAAGAGAAATGAAATTTCAAATAAAATCAGTTTTTAGGTCGTGAAATTTTACCTTCTAATTTCAAAACAATCCGTGTTCTTTAGCTTAACTGCCCGGACCGCCCAATCACAATTTTTACCCGCACAAATGACATGAAGTTTGAGCGGAGATGAGTTCTTCGTTTTGAACCGATAATGATTATTGATTGCATCCATCCGCAAATGCTTCAACAATGCCGCTTTGTTTGCATATAATCCTTTTTCTTTTACTCTTACCGGAGATAAAATATCCAACACCTCAATATCGTTACTCTCGACACATGTATTTGATTCGGGAGCCGTAACCGAACACCCCCATTCTCTTGGCTCGATACATTCTCTTTTCTTTGTGATCGAGTTGGCGGCTGTGGTGGAAGAGGAGGCTCTTCCTTGTGTTGAGTCTGTGGTGGAGCCTCTATTGACAAAATAACTGGTGGTGAAGACCTTCTGGGTTGGGGTGTTGCCTGGCTAACAGTATTCATGTCATCCAACCCAACAGTATCATTGTCGAAAGCCTCCGGACTTGGTACGTCCCATTCACGTGCCTCGGATATAGGACTCGGCATGTTTGGAATGATCCTGCTTCGATTGCAACCAAATCCACTCTCGCTTGTGTTTGCTGTTGGAGTGGATCCAACCCGTGGAGAAGACGCGCCATCCGCTTTTTTATCCTGAAATGCCTCCGGACTAATCTCAAGTACAAGATTCAACTTCGTCCGGTTCGGTTCGTTCTTCCTCAAGTACAAATAACATCGCAAACTTTCGTCGTCGTCTATGGTTGGCGGTACGAGCCCGTCAGCTTCATGTTTGACGTTGATTGAATGCGTTGCAGGGGTCACGTTCAACCGAGCATACAATGTTTGCATCAAACTTTGGTAATTCAATTTGGTAGGAAGTAAAAGCGTAAGAGTACCACCCTCTTGATATACGCCCGGTTTTACCCATTTCCCGCTATGCTTAGCATATAAACATATTTCCGCCATACCTGTATACGTTCACTCAGTATTAGAAATGAGTATTAAAAGACGGTTATTAACATGGAAAAACATCCAGTTCGTGACACTAGTGTCACGAAGTGAATCCAGTTCGTGACACTAGTGTCACGAAGTTCAACACGCCTGGTTGTACCCACTTCGTGACACCTGGAAAATTTCAACACTGAAATTCCAAACACCATTTTTGACGAAGTAAAAACTCAAAAAACCTTTGGAACACGTTCAAACTGAACGGAATCACTAAAAATAGCTCTTAGTTGTTAGAAGAACAAGCTTCTTACCCAGATTTGACGCCAGAGAAGACACTCGACCCAGATCTGACGACGGTGGCCGGAGAAGACACTCGACCCAGATCTGACGACGGTGGCCGGAGAAGACTTGGACCCACGCTGAAGAGGGTGAGCGATTGAAGAGTGAGCGTGAATGAGAGAGATGCTTGGAGGGAAATGAAGATCTGAGTCAGCGTGAATGAGAGAGAGAGCGTGAATGAGGGGTTTTTTTTTTCAGAGAGCGTGAAAGAGAGAGTGAAGATGAGAGAGAGAGCGCAAGAAGGAAGATCTGAGGGAAGGGTAGTTGAGGAAATTTTTATTTCTCGTTCCTAGTCAAAGTAACATATGTGTCAAAATATTGGTTTTGGGCTAAATATGGTAAGTGACAACAAGATGGTATTATTGCTGTCAAAACCCCTTTTATATTTAGGTATCTGATAGGTATTATAAGAATATGTAAAATTGTTGCTGTCATATTTTAGACTATTTTATTAAATAAATTAATAGTTGAGATATAATTTTTTAAAATGATGAATTTTTTAGACTAATATTAGTCCGCTAGTCTAAGAAAATCAATTTCAAACCGTTGAATTAGATGAAAAGGAATTTAACCGGTCAGAAGTTAGAACTCCGAAATCCCACAATTAGTCATGTATGCCCAATAAAGAAGCTAATTATGAGATTATGTGAATATGATGACATGTTTGTCTGAATGATTTCCATTTATCTTTTTGAATTAGAAATTATTATTAATGGACATAAAAAGAGAGGACATTACTATGGGCATCCGAAGTGGCCCAGAGCTGTCCGAGGCGTGGTCCGACCCATACTCCCAGAAGATCGTGATGTCGACTCAATGTGGGACCCGCCAATCAAATCAAAAGGCATTGTTGTGATGGACGGTCGAGATTGAGAGTCTCCGTGATGGAGTTTCTCCATGCATTGTACGTGCAGATCTTCCTCCCATGCACCACCATGTGCACGTGTCACCCCCGTCGCATGCGGTCGCTCAAACCATTGTCTCCATGGACCACACAATATCATATTTCTTTTATTGCAAGTATTTTTTTTCCTTCTTATTCTTTCAGAAAAATACGACTCTTTTTTTCTTTATTTTTTTTTCTTTGGGAAAAACAAATATTACTAAGCTGTGAAATATACATTATCAAATAGTCAAAGCATTTCTAACAAACGTACCCGTATCATCTTAATTAGCTTACCCATAGTTTATTACTTGTTAACATGCCTATTTAATGATGTATACATAAGGATAATCATACTCAATCATGCTTAATTTACCTTAAGCAAATTCTAAATCACAGCCAGTCCCTTTTATGCGGCTTAGAAAACTACTTTGTCAACAAGAAAGGTAAATTCTACCCAACTTAACCAAACATTCTCTCTCTGAGTTTACACTGAACTACAAAGCTGCCTTCGTGAAGGTTCATTCGCGTGAGGCTATGGAAGATCTTTGTACTAAATGGAATAACCGCAAAATTGACAACAGAGGAGGAAGATGAGGTCGTCGCCGTGGAGGAGGACACCTTGGCTGTTGGAATGGAAGAGGTGAAATCTCTGCTTCTGGGAAAACTTCTAACTGACAAAAATTACAACAAAATAGCTCTGAAAAATGTGATTGACAACATCTGGAACGTCAAAGGAGGATTGAATATTTGCGAGATGCATAACTCGATCTTGAAGTTTTCCTTTGGCTCGAGGGAGGACAAAGACAGGGTGAAGGAAAATGGCCCTTGGCTGTTTGACAAAGCTCTATTTTGCCTTACGGATCCTGCGGAGGCTGATTCTGATCGGCCGGGGTAGTTCACGACGGCTGGCTTCTGGACGCAACTCCATGGCTTACCTCTTGTGGCTACCTCTGCAAAATTGGGCGAACTGCTAGGGAGTAAAGTGGGCAAAGTTCTGAAGGTTGACACGGACCGGAGGGGCAAGATTTGCGATAGCTTTATCAGGGTGAGAGTGATGGTGGACTTAACGAAACCTCTTCGACGGAGAATTGCAGTCAAACTCGGAAAATCGGAGACGAAAACCTGGTGTGAGGTTTGATATGAGAAACTCCCGATCCTGTGCTTCCATTGTGGGATTGTTGGACACTAGTGGGAAAATTGCACAGCCCCCAATGCCCCGACAAAAAAAACCGCCAGATGGATTCGCCTATGGCAGCTTCCTTGGTGCTCAGGCGCCCAACCGACTCTCCTCTCTGGTTCTTCGGATTGCCCCTGAGCCTAGTTTTGGTAAGAAGCGAGGTTTGAACAGGGAGTCGGTCACGGCGAGACAGGGAGTGAATGTCGGCCGGACCAAGGCCTCCCCGTCACCAGCCCCCTCACCCACGCTGGAGCCGATGCATGAAGCGCCGTCGTCGCCAAAGGTGCAGAGGAAAGTTGGGTCGATCCATGTGGCGCGTGAGTTGGACTCGCCTTCGGCCTTGAGTCATGCTGTGCCGCCAGGTGGGCCCACTACGCCTCGGGAACATCCTGAAGCTTCCTTGGTTACGCCATCCACGTCTCCCGCTACGATGGGCATTCCCGAGGAAATTCAGACCATCAGAATGGAGATGGGAAGTTCCCAGACTTTTTCGAGCGGCTCCAAGGAGAGAGAGCGGCAATTGGGGGGATCTGGTGAAAAGAAACGGGGAAAGAAACCTAAAAGCAGGTCTCCATTGGGCCCAAAAGTTATGGGCCTGGTCAAATCTTTTTCAACCCAAACTCATTCCAGCCCACTGAACAAAGAATGGATTTTTGAGTTTGGGCTGGGTTTGGATGGGAACCAGTCAATGAAGAATGTTGAAATTTTTAGCCCATTACAGAAGGATCCGCAAAACTCTTCGGCTGAGGGAGAAAAACTTCAGGTCACGCGTTTTCTGGGCAGTGAGCGTGAGAATGTGGTGGAGCCATCATTCACGGAAAAGGCTGAGGTCCCTGGAACTCTCGATAGCGCTGGTTACGCCGGGCGGGGAAGATTGACGCATGACTCGCTACCCACGCATGGAATTGGCCAGGAGAGGAAGAGCTTGGTTGTTATATCCCAATGTAAGAATGCCATCCAAGTGTGAACTGATCAAGCTAGCCAGGGAACATCTTGGAAGAAACGAGCACGTCGTTTGTGGGCTGGAGAGGAGGACGGCTCGGTGGGAGCTACCGTCAACGGCAATCCGGTGACGAGTCCAAAGACCCAGACGGTAGGGGAGTCCAAAAAAGTTGCGAGGCTCGGGGATGGATCTAATTCCGATGACACTTAGAAATATATCATGGTGGCTCCTGTGACCTCTTCGAGGCAGGTCCAGGAGCATTCTTCTCCAGCCCCGACCCCCTTCCTCGTCACTGACTTTTCCGAAAATTCGGATTTGGCAGCGGACACCCTACTTCCCGAAGCGGCGCCCCACGGTGATGAGGGCCGCCGAGCCCAATGAATCTCCTCGTTTGGAACGTCCAGGGGTTGGGCAACCCCCGGACAAAAAGGACTCTTCAGTCGCACTCTCTTGAGCATAAGCCCGATATGATATTTTTATCGGAAACTAAGCTCAAGAGCAGGACGGCTGAGAGAGTCCGGGTGTTTATGAAGTTTGATAATTGTTTTGCGATGGATAGTGTGGGGAGAAGTAGAGGACTTATGCTTCTTTGGAACCAACCGGTGCAGTTTGCCCTCAGGTCTTTTTCTCGCTTTCATGTGGAGGGTTTGGTGACCGACAATGATGGTGCGGAATGGATATTTATGGGTCTCTACGGCAACCCGGTGGCTGCGGAAATGAAGCACTCTTGGGACCTAATCCGACGGGTTATGAGGTCAGCTCGCGAACTATGGCTTGTGGGAGGAGATCTCAACGAGGTGCTTGACAACAAGGAGCTTAGTGATGGAAGGACTCGAGAGCCTCATTGTCTTGAATCTTTCCGCCATCTTTTGAAGGATTGTGAACTCTCGGATCTCGGCTTTGTAGGTGCGGAGTTTACTTGGAGACACAACTCTTCCCCTACTAGTATCCAAGAAAGGCTCGATCGGTGTCTTGCGACCCCGACTTGGGAGGCTATGTTCCCCGATACCAAGGTTCATCACCTTGAGTATTGGAACTCGGATCATAGACCACTTTTCTTGTCTACTAGTAGTGTGAAGACTTCGAGACCGTTGCATCCTAGAAGATTCTTTCTTGAAAAGGCGTGATGTGATGAAGATGAGTGTGCCGTGCGGATTCGTGAGTCTTGTGGGGGGAGGGGTTCGGAGGCTGCCCTTCCTAGTCTCCTTAGCTCCCTCGACCGGTGTAGCTATAGCCTTGGTAAATGGAGCTATGGGAGAAGAAGGGAGGTGAAAACTCGCATTGCCAAGCAAAAATTGGTGGTTCGGATGGTTGGGGAAGAGAGAGGCGGAGCTGCCCGGGGAGACTTGGCTCGGGAACAACGCCAACTTGATGCGTTGCTTGAGAAGGACGAGAGGTTTTGGAGACAAAGGAGCCGGATGTCTTGGATGCAATGTGGTGATAAAAATACATCTTTATTCCATCGTAAGGCCTCGGCGAGACGTAAATGCAATGGCATTCGAGGCCTCTTTGATGCTTCCGGAGTATGGAGAGAAGGTGATTTGGGTGTTGAGGAGGTGGTGTCTTCCTACTTTGGGGAGATTTTCACTTCCTCGTCACCGAGCCCGGAAATCATTGAAGAGGCATTGGAGGGGATTGCTCCGAAAGTCACAGCGGCTATGAATAAAGAACTTCTCCGGCCTTTTGATGGTGATGATGTGAAGAGGGCCCTTTTCTCGATGGGCCCGTTCAAGGCGCCGGAGAAGGACGGGTTTCCGGCTATCTTTTTCCAAAAAAATTGGGAGGTGGTCGGGGATTTAGTCACCTCGGTGTGCTTGGGCATCCTCAACGACAAGAAGGGAGTTGCGGAGATCAACGACACAGTAGTGACTTTGATTCCAAAGGTGGACAAGGCGGAAAAGGTTAGCAATTTTCGACCTATTAGTCTTTGCAATGTTATTTATAAAATGGTATCGAAGTGTCTTGTGATGAGGTTAAAGGCTTTTATGGGCGAGATCATTGCGGAGAATCAGGGGGCTTTCATGGGGGGCCGCCATATCTTCGACAACGTGATGGTGTGATTTGAAGGCATACATACTATGAGACGTGGGCAGTTCGGGAAAGGAAAGATGGCGGCTCTCAAGATCGACATGGCTAAAGCGTACGACCGAGTTTAGTGGACTTTTCTTGAGGCCGTAATGCTTAAGCTTGGGTTCGAGGTGGATTTGATCATGCATTGCATTTCATCGGTGAGCTTCTCCTTTAACATCAACGGGAAGGTCATTGGCCGTGTTTCCCCCCAACGGAGGCTTCGTGCCTCCAACATTACCTTGGGCCTCCAACATTACCTTGGGCTGCCCTCTTTTACCGGAAGGAGGAAATGCGAAGTTTTTGCTTATGTTAGAGAGAGGGTGTGGAAGAAGATCAATTCGTGGAGAGGCCTTTGGTTCTCACAAGCCGGCTGGGAAGTCCTTATCAAATCGGTTCTCCAAGCTATCCCGTCCTACGTCGCGAGCTGTTTTCACCTCCCTAAGTCTCTCGTGGACGACATCCACAAAGCAGTGTCGAGATTTTGGTGGGGCAACTCTGGGGAAGGTAATAAGATTCATTGGTGCAAGTGGGAAGAGTTGACGAGGAGTAAAGAGGGCGGTGGGTTTGGCTTCCGGGATCTTGAAAGGTTCAATCAAGCTCTTGTTGCGAAAAACATATGGAGACTCCTACGGCGACCTGGCTGCCTTGTGGAACGCGTCCTCCGTGAAAGCTATTATCCGAATGGTGACCTCCTTGGGGCTACGTGCACCTCGACCGGGTCCTTCTTGTGGCGTAGCTTGTGTTGGGGGAAGAAGATTATTGAGGCGGGGATCGAGATGGCGGTTTGGGGATGGTGAGTCGATCCTTGTTGCCAAAGATAGATGGATTCCTAAGCCCCCTACCTTTTCCACTATTGATACCCCGTTTGTCCCGGAGGATATGAGAGTGTTGGAACTCATGAACTACGATGGAAGCTGGAATGAAGCCTTGGTCCGAGCTATGTTTGGTGAGTCCGATTCGTCTGAGATTCTTGCTATCCCGACCAGCCCCGATGTTCTCCGGTGGCATCACTCCAAAGACGGTGAATATACGGTGAGAAGCGGTTATTGGGTTGCGATGTCTACGTTGGCCGTGGCTAGTCCTTCGGATCCCTCGAGCGCCGCCGCTTGGTGGAAATCACTTTGGAAACTCGTTTTGCCTCCTAAAATTAAAATTTTTGTGTGGGGGGTTTTCAAAGGATGGATCCCGGTTAAGACCAAGCTTGCTCACCGGAAGATCATTGACGACAACCGCTGCCCCTTGTGTTCTAAGGGGTTGGAAACTATTACTCATGCTTTGTGGGGCTGCCGGTGGGTCCAGAAGATTTGGAAGGCTGCGGGTTTTGGGGATCTCGTCAAGAACATCGGGGAGTTTGATGCGACTAGTATCTTCATCAATGCCATGAACACGGTCGAGGTACGTAATTTCGAATTTTTTTTATTGTCTTGGTTTGAGAGATTTGGAATCATAGAAACCAGGTGAGCGTCGGTAAGTCTAAATGGACCCCGGTGAAACTTGTAGAATGGTCCGGAGACTTCTTTGATACCTCCCGCTCGGCCAATGCTTGCCCCGTGGCCAAGTCCGGCGTCACTACTCCTCCGTCATGGACCCCCCAGCCTTGGGCACTACTGCTATTAGCGTGGACGCGGCAGTGGATGCTACGCGTGGGCTCTTTGGAACCGGTTGTGTTCTCCGGGATCATCGAGGTTTTGTCATCTCCTCGGCTATCTCGTGTAAACATTTCCGCTTCTCTCCCGTTCTCGTGGAAGCCTCCGCCGTGCTCCACGGTTTAGCTATGGCCGTGGAGCGTGGGTTGTTGAACGTGGTCGTCCAATCCGATTGCCTTGAAGTTGTTCGTGCTTTAGAGAGTGGGAGCTGCCCCACGACGGAGTTGAGTACGATATTGAGTGAAATAAAGGTTCGTAGTATGTCTTTTCTTGATTTTAAGATCGCTTTTATTCCCCGTTCTTGTAATGTCTTTGCCCATAACTTGGCTCGCTTTGCTACTCATGTGAACTCGGTGGTGCAGTGGTTGGGGATTGTCCCACCTTGTGCTATGCAAGAGGTTTTAAGCGACCAAAGAGCTGTGTTGTAACCACGATTTTCCTCCGCCACTAAGTGAGGGTTTTAATAATATTCTTACCGTGGTACCGTCCACGTTTATTAAAAAAAAATAATGTACACATATTTTTGGCAGTTTATTTTTCCCTTATCCTCCCGTCTTCATTGCTATATTTCATCCTAGTTCCTTTTAATTCTACGGATGATTGATTTTGAACTTGATTTATTACTTTCAATGCACCTTTATTTTTAGGAAAAGCAACTTTATTACACTTAAGGAATAAGAGCTAAATCGGCTAACATATGTTCTGCAATACAAGCACGAGAGTTATCAACCCAAGTTGCGCAAATAGGGAATTAAAATCCAAAGAAGCTTCAGAATGAGCAACAATATTTTCAGCTAAAGAAAATGAGAAACAATTAAAAAAATTTAAATCTAAAATATCTTTCACTAGGTGTCTCTCTTTCCAAGATGATGAGAAGTGTATTCAAGAGATAAACCACTTCCTTAGAGTAATACTCGATCTCACACGGCGTGAAGTCAAACGTGCGTGCAAGAAGAATCCCACCTTGAACTACAATAAGTTAAGCTGCAAAAACTCAGAATACATGCGTAAGAGACCAGTAAAAACCCATCTTGAAGCTAACAGAGAAGTCATGAATACATCCCTTATCCCGTAGCTCACACGACCAGCTCCATATGTGGCATCGACATTAAGATTCCACGTTCATTGCCTTGGCAAAGTTCAAGTTGACGGATCATTTGGTTCTGGCGGCTGGGGGTAGCATATCATAAAAACGGCGATAATCTTCATAAAGCACAACCATTTTATCAAACAAATTCTTAATTTATGGGCTCATGCTTTCGTGAATGAAGTTTATTTCGACATATATATATATATATATATATATATATATATATATATATATATATATATATATACAATTTAACAAGGAATAAAGACCTTACACTATCTGTTTCTCCTGGCATGGAATTTTCACCTGGATCTGGAATAAACCTTTAGCTACATGAGCTGGGAATCATACTCAGTAGAAAGAGGCTTATTTCTGCGTTGGGAACGAATGGAACCCGTTATGAATAGAATGAACATCATTGCTATTTGATGATTTTCACTATATATATATATCTCGTAGAGCATGATAACAAGTAACCAGAGATTCTTAGAAAAGAGAGATATCTCAAACGCTATGTGGTTGTCCCACAGCTCGTGATTCTGATTGTGATTCAGGATCATGTAAAACAGAGAGTTTCGCCAAACTTCTTGAAACAACGGGCATAACAAGAGGGCGTGCGCTGAAGATTCTCGGTTGTGGCTACAAAAAAGAATGGAGAAATAGGTCGATGATGTCGTTGCAAGTTCCCTCAAGTCGAATTCGATTTGAGCAGGCCCACCATAACTTTTTTTTAAAAAATTTTTTTGGGTGATCTTCAAACTCCACATTTTGGGCCAGCGATTAGTCATTTTTTTCAAGGAAGATTTCGCAGACGCAACGATAATATACCAGGCTACTATCCCGTTTTTTTACAGAGTTAGTCCCTTGCTCGGCGTAATGCCATAAAGAAGGAAGATGTTTCTTTCTAACTTCGGTTGAATCTCACTCTTCGGAATCCAAAAGAAGTTCACCAACCTTATAATCCGGATGTAATTTCATCAGAAATTGAATCTTGAAGCTTGTCGGAGATGGTACCCAACGATTGCCACAGACGGAGATGTTGATTCTAGGGCCAGCCCGCCACCAACATCCTTTGTCAATAATCTCCTTTCCCCACATCAATATTTTCCATACGTACGCTGCCGAGTTTCAATGTCACATTAAAAAAATAACACTTTCCGAAAATAACTCAAACTGCAAGTGAGTTTTGAGCCCTTTCAAGGTGCCGCACTTGTTTAGCGAGAAGAGCTTGATTAAAGTGTCTTATGCTCCAGAATCCAAGACCCTCGTTAATTTTAGTTTTACACAGCTTTTCCCATGTAGCCCAATGAGTCTTATTCTTTCCTTGTTTTGAACCCCACCAAAAATCAATGTAAACGCAGTCGATTGCTTCACAAATACCTATCTATACTTTGAAATTTCTCATAGTGTATGTCTATTGGAATAGATCTAGGATTAATAATAATTTATCGCTTCTAGGAAGCGGCCGAATATAAAAATTCTGTAAAACATGTGAAACGATTTTACTACGTAGACAAAGTGCATGAACATATAATTTAAAATGAACAACTATAAAGAGTTTTCACTCGGTACCTACCTCGTTAGAAGCTTGAGCGTTGAAAAGCCTTTGGAAAGGTTGAATCGCTCATCTCTCCACTTAGCTTGTCTCCTTCGCGTCTTCTTGAATCCGAGTAACCACGATAGTTTCTACCACTAGAGTCTTCGAGTTTAAAAATGATTTAGTGTGTGGGCACTATTAGACACAATGACTCAAGAACTAGTCTTAGAGCCAAAGAGCTAATACAAAACGCTAGGTCTAATGAGGACATATGTGCCAAAACAAAAGAGCAAGAAGAGAGAGAGAGAGAGAGAGAGAGAGAGAGATAGGGGGGTCGGCCAAGTCTAGAGAGAGAATCTCTCAATCTCAAAAACTTATTTCAACATTGTGAATGAGGTATGGTATTTATAGGAGAATTGATTGCATTGAAAAGGTAGTTTCATCTTTCCTATTGAAATATGACATATTCATGAGCACAATCTTTATTTCCCATTCCTATCATAATTATACCAAGGTTGGAAATTTGTTTCCCTTTTTCCTCTAGTTGGCCGTCCAACATCATAGCATTGATGCTATAAATTTGTTTCGTCTTTTCCTTTTTGGCAAGTATCTTCATACATCAATGCACAAAATAATTTTCTCTCTCTTTTGATGGAGGCCACGAAAATTGCTTCTAGAACATGCTTCTAGATATTTCTTTATTTGTTCATGACAATACAAGAAAAAAGCTCATGTAGAATTTTCACATAAAATTCCATAAAATGAAATTCAATCATCAAGGCCCAAATACCAATGTTGGCCGTGTGGATCCATTTACATTGTCATCTTTTTCCTCTAGTTGGTCGTCCAACATCATAGCATTGATGCTATAAATTTGTTTCGTCTTTTCCTTTTTGGCAAGTATCTTCATACATCAATGCACAAAATAATTTCCTCTCTTTTGATGGAGGCCACGAAAATTGCTTCTAGAACATGCTTCTAGATATTTCTTTATTTGTTCATGACAATACAAGAAAAAAGCCCATGTAGAATTTTCACATAAAATTCCATAAAATGAAATTCAATCCTCAAGGCCCAAATACCAATGTTGGCCGTGTGGATCCATTTACATTGTCATCATATGACAATGTCCAAAATCTTATTTTGACATTTATACCATCTTATGTCCTTATGGACAAAATTACCCTTTAGACAATTTTCGTAAAAGTTGTCTAGTTCCACACTTGAACTTGTTTTGACTTAGCTACTAGTTTAATAAATCCTACTATAATGACACTTGGTAGTGACCTCATGGATCCAAAATGAACAAAGCTTGAGCTAGCATGCTTGGACACAAAAGTTCAAAAAATTTTCAAAGTTCTAGCTTAATGTCAACTGACTCCACTAAATAGTTGACACTGAAAATCTCTCGGTTCAAATGAATATATTTTCTACTCAAAATTCTACTTAATTGTGATGAGTGGATCCATTGAATATTATCTTTGTTTATTCTTCATGAATATCATCAACTATATGAGATTTATAAAATTACCATTTTACCCTTCTAGTTGTTATTTCCTCAACTCATTTTTCACTTGTGAATAAGTTAGAAATAATGTATTGACGATGAGCTAACAAGTCACATTAATTCATCCAAAAGAGTCATGACTCAATTTGGACACTGACCAGTTCATTTATTCACATTCCAAGGAACAAAGCATGAGGTGATATATATTGCATTTCACCAATCTTGTACATGAATTCCATATCTATGAGATCTTCACAAAATTGTTCATGACATCTTCATAACTTAGTACTTCACCAATAGGTCCTATTCAGAATCACATAGTGAATCCGAACTCTGACTTTCTCAAATGAGAATACGTAAGCTATGAAATGACATGTCTCACTTTAGGATTGAGGTAAGCATGATGCAATTCATACGTAGTGACTTTGAGACATAAGAGGTTAAATGGTTTGTTCTTATTCTGTCTCTAAAAGTGCACTGATCAATTCAGTACCTTCAGAAGATACCTAGAAGAACTATAGAGTCTCCATCTCTCTATGTCTCATAACAAGTCATCATAGGTTCTCTTAACAATCATACTGGGATCAATAGCCCTTTGATCCTTAGATTGTGAATATACTATTTTAAGCAAACCATGAAGAATTTGTTCATGCAAATCTATATTTGACTCTTCATCTGTTTTTAGGTTTGTTTAAGGACTAAAGACTAAGGTTTATCATAAAGCTTCAAACAAACAAGGAAGAATGAATGAAAGTTTCAACTCTTTATTAATTATTCAGCAGTTACGAGCAAGAGTCTTCGTGAGACTTTATTACATCAAATGCATATAAGCATAAACTATCACTCTTCTTGTGGGCACCAATGCCAACAATGTCGGCATCGATTAAATTACCGTATTGATAAGAGTTTCTTTCCACTGGCCAAAAAGCACCTCGAACCCTATCTGTAGATCTTTTTTATGACTCGAGATCGGAGTAAGCATAATTGGATTTGCTTTGCCCAAAGATTAAAGGTATGTAGCCCAAGTTACAACTCAATGCTAGTAGAAATGGGAATGCCGAGAAGTCCTTGTAATAGGTGTTGATGCGGTTTTTTGCATCACATTGGCGACACACGCGCCGCAAAAAGACTAGAGTGCATGCACCGTGAGATGGATGGATGGCCGTCTTTCCTTTGATCTCAAAGGAAATGTCTCTATCAGTCAAGGCCCGATAATTCCGTCAAGTCCTAAGATCCTTTCGGAATGGTCAACCGCGGGGAAAAAGATCAATTCCTAAGTCACAAGAAACTACGACTATCAAGCATGCGCTTGGTAAGGGTCGTGGTTCCAAGGGACTTTGGAATGGAACCGTCCTCTTCGTTGATGAATATTCAGGTGGTTTTAGGGGTCGATTCCTAGGTCGCAAGGAAATTACGACTATTAAGCAATGAATGCTTGATAAAGGTCATGATTTCTGAGGGACTTCGGAATAAGACCATCTTCTTTGGTAACGGGTCTTTGAGGGGTGGAGTTTTGGCTCCTTCTTTCCTAGGTCAAGAGGATTAGACAAAGGAAATATTGAATGTATCTCTCTAGTAGATGAAGAACAAGGGAATTAGTTTTCACAAGCTCGTAGTCATAATGAGAGAACATTTTTATGGCATCGAGCCTATGTAAAAGAAAGAAAAGATAGAGAATGTGAGTGTGAGAGTGATCTTCCTCCAATTCTAGAGAGAAAGTAAGCAAGATGCTTCTCTATGTGTGGTAGTGTGATGAGAGAGAGGTGCAAAATGAATGTTGGTCAAACTCGTGTGGGAGAGGTCATATGAGCGTGTGAAAATGGAGAGGGTGGTGGTGATTATGGGGATGATGTACTAGAAGAGGATGGTGTAAGAGAGAATGTTGAGAGAATGGTGGTAGTTTTGATGTCATTTCAAGGATCTTTTTTTAGAATGGTATTTAAGGTTGAGAGAGAATAGTGAGGTATGAATTTGTGTAGAGTTTCTATAGGATGATTTTGGCACCTCTTTCTTGTGGGGAAATATGGAATTTTTATAGGAGTTTCAAGGTATTAGGGTGAGGAATGTGTTTTGAAATTTCCCTTTTGGTTAGGAAAGAGATATGAAGGTGACTTTAGGATAAATTTTGGGTTGAATTAGTGAGGTGGAAGGGTTTGTACATGTGAAAAAGGGGGTTAAGGAAGGTTATGATGAGGTGGGATGGCCGTACGACTGGTTTTGGCAAGGGGCTTGGCCGTACGGCCATTTTGGTTTGAGGCTTTGATCGTATAACACTTTTGCTTGGAGGGTTTGGCCGTACGGTCATTTTTGGTGTGATGGTTTGGTCGTACAGTATAGAGAATGGCCGTAAGGTAATTTTGACATGGGATCTTGGCTGTACGGCCTTTGTGGCAAGGTGTTTTGGCCGTACGATTAGGAGAATGGCCGTATGGCCTTTTGTGGAAAAGGATGTTGGCCGCAAGGTCGAGAAATGGCCGTATAGCCTTGTGTGATTGAGGTTTTTGCCGTACAGCCTTATGACATGGAGGTTTTGGCCGTACAGCCAAGAAAATAGCTGTACAGCTCTTATGACATGGTGTTATTCGCCATAGGGCTAGGCAGGTTCGGTGAAGGCTTCTTGAGGCATGGGTGAGTTGTCGGGTTGTGGTCAGGAGTTGGTTAGCTTGGTTGAGGCGTGTTGAGCTTGAGCCAAGGTGGTCAAGCCTTTTCCATGGTGAGTCAAGTGCGTGGGAAGTGCACGAAGAGTCAAGGTGTGGCATGGGCATGATGAGGGGAAGGCGAGCTAAGCCATGTCAATGGCACGACGAGGGTAAGGTGAGCCAAGGCGTGGCAAGGGCACAATGAAGGCAAGACGAGCCAAGGTGTGCTAGTTTCTTGGGTGAGCGACTAGCGCGCGAGTTACGGTGAATTTCTATGCGTGGTGGTTGTTGTAGTGCGCACATGATGAAGCAAGGCTTGGGAGAGACCCCTCAGGCTAGGGTAAAGGCTTTAGAGTGGCCCGAGGAGGCTTATCATGCTTGGGTCAAGGCGTGCTAGCGACTTGCGCGTGTACATGCGCATGTGAGGCACGACTAGGAAGTTCCCGTGTGATCGGGTGGCTGCCTTGGTTTTGCTCCAAGGACATACTTCTAGCCTTTTTTCTTTTGGGGTGGTCATTTTTCGGCGGTGGAAAATGAGGCATTAACAATAGGTACATAACATGGGTAGCGGAAATGACGAAGGTGTTTGGAGATAAGAAGATCTCAAATTTGTCGAAGTTTACAAGTTGACCTGATGCCTTAGAGTTTCCCATATACACCCAAGTAAGCCTCACCCTTCCATTCCACCTCACTAAATATGAAGAAAACTAGGCTATCATCGGCAAATATTAAAATAAACATGATGCAAAAACAACTAAGAATTCTGATAATCAACTAAGAGTTCCCGGGTCAGATTTACACACCAACTACTCACCAACAAAAACCCATATGCCACCCTTAATCCCAATCAGTATCGCTGATCCAAAGTCGGGGTTCGGGAGAGAAAGGTGCCGCTCAAATTATACATACAATGACCTCACTAGAGATAGTTATGGGACCGAGAACGACAGGGGGGCATCGATCTTAAAAAATAAGGCCTAACGAGTTCAAAGCCATGATTGAGTACGAGCTTTGTCGGAGAGCTTCATCGATGAACATCAAATATTTATGGCCACGCGGTGACACGTTAGAGATGGGGATGGCCGTATCTGAGGGACTACTGAAGTTCACCCATGGCTGGGGAAACACCGAACTCTACTGCTCCACCAAGAGAACATCCACAAACATAAAGAAAAACATCGATCGTCTAAGAGAAAGATGTCGGAATACACAAATCTTTCGACGGAGGTGGGATAGCTCTGACCCAAGAGTGTTTAGAAAAAAAACTAAAAGAAAATAGAAATAAAGATAACCAAATCCCCTCCTCCAAGACCCTAACCTCACTCCGGTTAGAGCAAGGGTAGAGTTTGGCACCTAAGGGATCGGTGGCCAAGAGAATTTTGAGTTTTTGAAACCCTAAATCTGAAAAAAAAAATGATAATAAATTTTTTTATTTTGATACCCAAGCATGAGTGACGATGTGCGCCTTCTAGTTTTGGGATAAGAGATACAAGAGTTTTATTCCACTCAACAACACTCACCTCCCTATTAAGCACGTCCAAGCAAGCTTCAGTCACGCTGCACCTACCACGTCCGATTGAGCTTTCCAAAAGACCTAAAAAAAAACCTCCTTAACGCCTCAAATATCTCGATAAGCAATGTTAAAATTCTATCCTGTGTCATCCACTATCTCATAAATTGTATCTGTCTGACGTCGGCTATTGACTTGCGCAAGGATAAATTTTAGTATTTTTTTTTTATCTCCGTGTGCAAGCCATTTAGCACCGGATCGTTGTTTCTAATGTAGCTCCTCGGCAGACAAAAGCTTCTCAAGTTTGGCATTCAAAATGTTGATTCTAGCATTGCTCGATCCATGTAAGTCATCTCTTCACGCCATCTTGATCTATCTACGGTGAGTCCACTTCTCCTTTAAATGGAACCGTCTTCTCTTCTTCTTAGATGATGTCGTGGTTGGTCCCCCGAGAATCATACAGATAGGAATAGGTCTATGGTCCGACCTATGGTAAGCCAAGTTGTGAACCCTGAGCACGTGTCATTCTCACAGAATCTAATGTAGTTTTTTTTTTTTTTTTTTTTTTTTTTTTTTTTTTTTCAGTTAAAAAAAAAACGACAAGGACTGTTTTCATACAAACAATGAACGTGGATTACTATGCCTCAAAACGAACTAGAATGGAATCAGTGGAGAAGAAAATGAGAACTACTTAAAACAGTTCAAGTCCCACTAATTTACCATATCAAATTTCAAAATTTAATGATTGTTTGTTGATATCTATTTACTTACAAGCCTTTTATTTTATACAATCATTTCTATTTTGTTGTCAATAAATTCCACTAATCACTCTCCATAGTTTGTTATTAAAGTTGACCGGTTCTCTCTTATTTGAATTATTATCTATTTTTATTATTTATTATAAATAATTTTTTTTATTTCGGATGTATTATTAAGAGTAAAAATATATCACACTTAGTTTTTTCTTAAAAAAAAAACATCACACCACCTATAATTAATGTGTTCGTTGACTAGTTTTTAATTCTTAATAGAGTATAACAAGTTTACTATTGGTCAAATTTAACATAGTTATTATGCTTCAATGCCTACCATATTAATAGATTAGAGACAGAGAAAAGTGTGCACGATTCAATCAATTTTAAATCGGCCTCCAAACCGATTGAATTTTTTAGATCGGGTCGGATCATTTAAAAATAAATTAAATTGGACCAAATCGTTTTGAACGGTCTAGTTCGATTTTGACTGCTTTAAGTATTTTTTTTAAAATTTTTTTTGTACAAATTTAATTAGAAAATAGTAAAAAGAATAATTTTTTTTAAATATTAATGTAAATATATATTAATTAAGATGTTCAACTCATATTAGATCATTCAAATGTGTTAGAATAATTTGAAAACTAAAAAAATAATACAGAATAAAAATCGGTTCGATCCGATCTAAATCGCAGTCCAAAATTTTCAAATTGGATCGGATTATTTTAAATCGGTCCAAAATACTAGACTGGATCAGATTAGACAAAAAATCGTTTAAATCGAATCAATGGTTTAAAAATCGGTGGTCCAGTCTGGTTCACGGTTTTGCCGTATAAAAAGTTAATGACTAAAGTAACACAATCATAAAAATAAAACTAAAATTAACCAAATCTTAACTAGTAGCCAATAGTCCACTCCATATTTAGCCTGAAAAGTTGATGTAGCTACATTATGTAATCGTACACTCCACCGGATAATACCTTCAAGACTTCTTACACTTGAGCCTGTAGAGAACACAATTTACCCGTCTTAAAATATAAGCCCTAAACCCTTCAAAATCCACCAAACAAATTTCCCTCCATTTTTGAATCCCAATCTCTTACCAATGTTCTCGCCGGGAACCAAGAGGCCAAGCGCCGTCGGATCTCCGGCGACTCCTCTCGTCGAGAATCGCCGTTCCAGCGCCGACAATCTCGTCCCCAACCGTCCGGACACCGGAACCCCTGCTACTTGGGCTCCTCGCCTCTCCGTCCTGGCCAGGTAACGAACACCGACGATCCCGAATCAAATTCGTGTAGTGTTTCCGATTACAATGTTAATTTCGTTTTGAAGTTAGGTTCGATTTTTGCTTGTGTGTGAACTTTGTATTGGAAGATCGGGTTTCATCTGATAGAATCTGATTCAACGATGCTAATTAATCATTGATGTTTAAAGACTTCGGATATAGAATAACCTAAACAAAGCATTTAGTTTGAATAAATTTCTGTCATGGAACAACTTTTGTGATGCATGCTGTTTTCCATTGAAATGTTGATTTTGCTTTGAAGCTATTTTCGATTGTTGTGTGTGTCTGTGTCTGAAATTAGTAGAACTTTGTGTCGGAGGATCAGGTTTCATCTGATAGAATCTGTTAGAACGGTGCTAATTAGTCGGCGTTGCTTTAAGAACTTTGGATAAATAATGTTCTAACCGAAGAATTTAGTTGAAAATGAATTTCTTTCATGGAACGACTTTTGTGATGCATAATATTACTAGTAGTAGTACTAAAATGTTTTCGATTAAAACGTTGAATTTGTTTTGAAGCTATGTTCGATTGTTGTGTGTTTAAAATTAGTAGAACATTGTCTTAGAAGATCAGATTTAATCTGATAGAATCTGATCTATTGATGCTAATTAGTCATCCTTGTTTTTAAGAATTTCGGATAATTGATCTAACCAAAGCATTTAGCTGAAATTTAAATTTAATTTTTGGACCGAATTTTTGTTATCATCACCAAAATGTTCACAAAATTGATCGCTGTAGTGATGTTCTCGGCACTTGTCTGTTTTAGAATGATTAGAAGAAATTCACCAAACCAACTTCAGTACGTTTTCCAACGATGTCCATGAATTTGGTATCTGAATTTTGGTACACAATATCCTCTCTGGAATACTGTTTTCATGGATGTAAAATTATTAGCTCAAGAAGGTTTCTCTATAGGAGCTCTTTGGCTGTTAAGTTATAATTTTCTTCTTGCATATGTATTCATATACAGAGCTTTTTAAAGAGGAAAAGTGTGTAATACTCATAATATAAATCGATAGATCATTAATTACCCTGTCTTTATGTACTTAGAATTCCAACAGCGAAGAAGAAGGAGAAGGAAGATAGCATTGACCCAGTCAAGCCAGTATATGTTGGAGAATTTCCTCTGGTGGTTCGGGATGAGCAGACCAAATTGCTGCAGAGGCGCGTTCCAGGTTTGTATTCTTGAGCCAAATTATCACCCTTACCACAATTTTATGACCCCCAATAAATATAAGTAAGCTGTTTTTAGTTTCTTGAATACATGCGAGCAAATATCTAACAAAATGAGTGCGCTATATGGTCTGATATATTGAAGGTTCTAGGGTTGGCTTAAAAATGTTTTGACAGGCTTCTCTTACTGTGTTGTTTCTTGGGCAGGTGATGCATTTGTATCTGGTGGTGTGGAAAAGGGATCATCTGTAGTTTGGATTATCTGCGGTAGCAGACTCTTCATTTGGAATTACTTATCTCCTTCCGCATCAGTGAAATGTGTTGTTCTTGATGTTCCTTCAAGTGCTTTAGAGCAAGGAGAGGTTGGGGGAAACGATGGTAACTGTTGGATGCTTTGTGCTGTCAATTGGGACAGAACTTCTACTAGAACAAAGAAAAAGTTGGAACATCATAACTACGGTTCTGTCATATTATGCAACAAAAAAACACGTTCTGTTGTTTACTGGCCGGACATTTATTCTGAATCTAAAACGACTCCAGTTACGAGTATTGCATCTTCTGATGAACTAGGGGTGATTTCATCTCCCAAAACCCTAAACAGGCAGAGGAGCAGTTTCACTGTAAATTTCAACTCATTAATTGCTTCTGCAATCCCTGATTCTCAGCATGTCTGTGTTGCACTTGCTTGTACTTCAAACGGGGAGCTTTGGAAGTTTTTTTGTAGTCCGTCCGGTATTAAACGCCATAAAGTAAATTGGAGTTCTTCCAGTTCAACCTCCCAAGGCAGCGATTGTGGTCAATTCACAGGAAGCAAAGGGTATCCAAGGTCTCTGATATGGCGTTTTTCACATCCTTCTGCCATTGAATCCAAAAGGGAGTTTTTTCTTTTAACGGATCATGAGATACAGTGTTTAACAGTTGAACTCTCTCCTGTTATGAATGTGTCAAAGATCTGGTCGCATGAAATAATCGGGACTGATGGTGATCTAGGAATTAAAAAGGATCTTGCCGGGCAGAAGCGTATATGGCCACTTGATGTGCAAGTAGACATTCATGGTCAAGTTATAACTATTCTGGTTGCCACATTTTGTAAGGACCGAGTTAGCAGTTCAAGCTACACACAGTACTCGCTTCTGACAATGCACTACAAATCTGGGGTGGGTGAAGAGACGGGAAATGATAGAGTTCTTGAGAAAAGAGCTCCGATCCAAGTAATAATTCCAAAAGCAAGAGTAGAGGATGAAGATTTCTTGTTCTCAATGAGACTCAGGGTTGGTGGCAAGCCTTCGGGTTCGACAGTAATACTCTCTAACGATGGAACAGCAACAGTCTCTCATTATTATAGAGGTTCGACTCGCCTTTATCAGTTTGATCTACCTTATGACGCTGGTAAAGTTCTAGATGCTTCAGTTCTGCCTTCTAATGATGATTTTGAAGAGGGGGCGTGGATTGTACTAACTGAGAAAGCAGGAATGTGGGCAATACCCGAGAAGGCTGTTATTATTGGTGGAGTAGAACCGCCTGAAAGAAGCCTATCGCGCAAGGGTAGCTCAAAAGAAGGATCACCACAAGATGAGAGAAGTAATCTCACATTTGGTGGGAAAATGGTTCCTAGAAGAGTAAGCTCTGAGCCACCGGCTCCCATGGATGGAAAAAAGGGATTTACGGGTGTTACTGCCCGCCAAAGTTCCCTCGATGATGAATCAGAAACTTTGTTGGGTCAACTTTTCCATGAATTTCAATTATCTGGACAGGTTGAAGGCTTACTAGATAGGCTTCAGAAGACTAGAGCATTTGATAGGGATGAAGAAACAAATGTATTTGCAAGGATGAGCAAATCAATCATTGACACCTTGGCGAAACACTGGACAACAACCAGGGGAGCTGAAATTCTGGCAATGGCTGTTGTTGCATCTCAGCTCACGGATAAGCAGCAGAAGCATCATAGTTTCCTTCAGTTTCTTGCTCTGTCGAAATGCCACGAAGAGCTATGCTCTAGACAGAGTACGTCTATTTTTGTTATTAAATACAAACAATTTAAATGTTAGTTTTACGGAGCGAGATTAAAGCGGAGAGCACATTTTCTGCATGGATGCTCATCTAATTCTCGTCAATCCTGAATTTACATATGTTGTCTTTAGTTTGTTCTCAAAAAACAAAACCCAGACTGGATTGATCTTTAGCTACTCAGTCTCATTTATGTATCTAGAAAGTGTAATGCTTTGGAATATAACTTGTGTTGGTTTTTGAGAATGGAAAAGAAGAAAGGTGAGGGTAAGTTGAAGATGGGAAAGTAAAACTCAAATAGAACAATTTCTAACGATATTTATTTTATTCTTTTGTTGATAGGACATGCACTACAGATTGTCCTGGAACACGGTGAAAAGCTTGCTGGAATTATTCAACTGAGGGAATTGCAAGACATTATCAGCCAGAACCGCTCAGCTGGAGCTGGCTCTTTGCGCTCTAATCAAGAAATTCAAGCTTCTGGGGCACTTTGGGATCTGATTCAATTAGTTGGTGAAAGAACTCGCCGTGGTACCGTTCTTTTAATGGACAGAGATAATGCAGAAGTGTTCTACAGCAAAGTCTCAGATCTCGAGGAAATGTTTCACTGCTTAGACAAACAGCTAGACTATATCATAACCACAGAGCAACCATTTGGGGTTCAGACCCAGAGGGCTTGCGAACTTTCTGATGCATGTGTTACTCTGATCCGAAGGGCAATGGATTACAAGAACGAACACCATCTTTGGTATCCTCCGCCTGAGGGCATAACACCTTGGTTCTGTAAATATGTGGTACGCAGTGGAACGTGGAGCGTTGCTTCTTTCATGTTGAATCTTTTAAAAGAAGCGTCTGTGCTTGATATGTCGGCAAAATCAGATTTATATTCCCACCTAGAAGTGCTGACTGAAGTCTTGCTTGAGATGTACGCCGGTGCAATTGCAGCTAAAGTTGATCTTGGAGAGGATCACAAAGGTCTATTGGATGAGTATTGGAGTAGAAGGGATTCACTGCTTGATTCACTGTATCGACAGGTGAAGGAATTCGTTGAAGCTGAGCAACAGGTAATCGCTCTTCCCCTTTTTCTTGTCTTTTGAAGTTGATGGGAATTCATATTTTAACTGTCAAGTTGCTTCAGGGTTTAAGTGGAGAAACTGATGAGCAGCAGAAAGAAATGCTGAAAAAGTATTCTTCAACGTTATTGTCGATTGCGATACGGCATGAATGCTACAGTACATTATGGCAAATTTGCTGCGACCTCAACGATTCAGAGCTGCTTAGAAATCTGATGGTACGAGCTTAGGTTGTTTCAATCGTATGGTGTCATTTAGAGATGTTATTAATGCTGTCTGTATAAGCTTATGAATGTCTCATATTTTATTTTTGGATGTATAGCATGAGAGCATGGGACCCAATGGAGGATTCAGTTACTATGTGCTTAAGCAACTGTATGTGAGTAGGCAATTTTCTAAACTTCTTAGGCTCGGGGAAGAGTTTCCAGAGGAGTTATCGAGTTTTCTAAAGCGTCACCAAGATCTGATGTGGCTTCACGAACTGTTTCTTCACCAATTCTCCCCGGCTTCAGACACGCTTCACTCATTGGCTCTTGCTCAACAGGAGAGCTCGAAGCTGGAAGCAGAAGAGGCCATGAACCCCGAATATGGAAATATGGCTCCAAAGTTACAAGATAGAAAGCGCCTCTTGAATCTCTCAAAGATTGCTGCAATAGCAGGTGAAATTACCATTCAGCTCCCTCCCTTTCTAATATGAAGTATAGCTTCGAAGAATTTTTAGCTGTGTGATTTTGCTAGCTTCAGTAAGTTAAAACGCATTAGCTTATTGTAAATAATTATATACTGCTATACTTTCACGTTCATTTCTCCGGGGTGCGTGAGTGTTGCTTGAAAAATAAATTTAAACAAGAGCAATTTGCATTTCCATATTGTTTTCGTGAACGTCTATAATTGCTTTGTGATATCTTTCCCCGAGTTAATTCTTGAAACGATCTCTATAATAGTGTGTAATCCGTATTATACTTTTTAAATGCTCAATCTGTAGGAAAGGGTGACGAGGCAAATGTGAAACGTATTGAAGCCGACTTGAAGATACTAAGGTTGCAGGTACGTTAACAGATCCGAAACCAGCAACTTTGCGTATGGGCATCCCTGAACTACGTAGTATATTTGTCATTTTAATTTTTATAACGAAATTAACACCTAAACAATTTAAAACATATTTAATAAGGTAAGTAACTTGTTGTTTTATACAACAAACTAAATACATTATATTCAGACCTAAAAACACTGAATAAAAGTTAAAACAATTTAACTTGAGGCCTGTCTTCCAATAAATAGAAGAGGCGAATACCACGAGTTCAATGAAACAACCTAAAGGTTGTGTTCTACTGGTAGTTCATAAAATTATAAACAAGTACATACTTTTTTTATTTAATTTTCCAACTCAAAAGAGCATTAGATTCCGTTAATGATATCGATACAAATAGTTACAATGCAATTTCAACCGTGAATTTTTTTTTTTACCATAATTTTCGGTTTTTGACATAAATCGCAGGAAGAAATAGCCAAACTCGTCCCTGATGAGATTGCGGACCGGCTTCTCAACCCGGAATCGCTAATCAAGTTGTGCCTGGAGACGAGAATCCCCGAGCTCTGTCTCTACCCTTTCGAAGTCTTTGCTTGGACGGGTCCCACGTTCCGGCGGGCCCGCAAGAACCTTCTGGAAGAGTGCTGGAGGAACGCGGGCGACCAGGACGACTGGGCCGAGCTCCACCGGGCCTCCGCAGCGGAGGGGTGGAGCGACGCCGAGACCCTGCGCCACCTCAGACACACCGCCCTCTTTGGGGCCTCTCTCCGTTGCTACGGGCCCACCGCCGAGGCCTTCGGAGGAGAAGGATTCGACCGGGTCTTGCCGCCGAGAATGGCTGAATCGGGACCATCGGTGGAGGCGATTCTGATGTCTCACAAGGACTACCCCGATGCGGGGAGGCTGATGCTGACAGCTGTCGTCCTGGGGAGCTCCGGTGATGACGTGGACGAGGAAGATGGTCCCACATCAATGGAGTGAGTGCGATCATAATATTTTTTTGGATGTGTTTTGGTGTGAAGTTGGGTTTTTTGCTTTTAGCACTATTTCTATAGGCAAGGCGTTTGAACATGGTAACTATGTATGAATGTTTGCCATATTGAAAATGAAGAATATAATGAAATAGGTATGTTAGACGAAGTTAGAAAAACAGATACGGTAAAAAGTCTGCAAAACAGTGAAGGTTAAATGCAGAAGTGTTCTTTCTTTCCCTTCATATGGCTAGTTATTTTATGTTTGAAAAATTAGGTTGATATTATGATGTTCAGCGTAGATAACAGATTATAGAAAGAAAAGATCCTCAACAAACGAGCTTAGTTGATAAAAAGACGTGAAAGATTTAAATTTGATGCTGAAAATGATAATTGTAAAGGTTATTTTTTATTTATTATTTATTTATTATTATTATTATTTTTTTTTTGCATCTTATTTCACAGAAGTCTTAACATCAATGAGTCAAATGACCTACAAAGATACGTGCGTGTATTGTAGACAAGCATACGGGTCATACTCTGTATAATGATATAGTATTTTGCTAAAATAACAAGGGAAAATTTAACACAGAGCTTTCTGTCTGAAAATGTCAAAAATTTGGAAAATAGGGCTCGCTTAAGGTCGCCAGGAAGCAGTGACGGATCTAGGATTTCAATCAAGGGGGGGCAAATTTGAGAAATATTTTTTAGGAGGGGCATTATTGAAAAAAAACTTACAAATTTGGGTAAAAAATATAATTATTAGTAAAGTTTAGGGGTAAAATTATAAAACAATATAAAAATTTGGGGTAAAAAAATAATTTTCAAAAATTGAGGGGGGGCATTGGCCCACCCTGGCCTCCACCTAGATCCGTCACTGCCAGGAAGCACACCGTCTTCGTGCCACTTCGTCCATAACTTCTCTCTATTGTGGCTAAAATTGTTAATTTTAAGTTAATTAATCTATAGTTTAATAATTTATTTTGGTTAAAACTGATCGAGCGGTAAATTTTAACCGATTATTTCATGATAAATCATTATCACCAGGAAAAAAAATATTGAAACTAACGATTATTTAGTTAACCTTCTTATAGAATTCACGATTGACCATATAAAACAGTTAAAAGTTTAACCCATTTTGCTCACATTTAATTGTGGGTCATAAAAAAAAATTGATGACCTAGGTTTCATAGTGGTGGAGAGAAGATGATCATGATATTGTAATCCACATCGTTTAATACTACGTAGAAGATCATACTTGTAATCAAAATCATGCTCTTATCTAAAAAAAAAACAAGCGACCGATAAACATATTTTAGGTGGGACATCCTGGAGCGCGCTTAATCCGGGGAAGACGTTGGGCTAGGTCTGGAACGTGGGCTTGGCCTGAAGTGCATGGCCTAGTCTCCCAACGATCATCAATTGATGTTATTTTGGGGTTTTTCCATTAGTAGGAGTAAATTAGAGGGTTTGGACACATTACTTTTTTTTGTTGTTGTTGAAAATTACACATCTAGGAATGTTCAAAAGAGAGAGAAATCCAGTAAAAATAGAGAGCAATAAAACTTACTATAATCTTGTTATAAATCCCTATTTACAAACTCTACCACCTAATACTAAACCTAATATTTCTCTCTTCAACCCCATTTTTTTTTCCTCTCTCCCACCGATTCCCACCATCATCTTCATCTTCATTTCACCTTCATCTCTCTTCTACTCATCCACCTTCATCTCTCTTCTACTCATCCACCATTGTTATCTGCCATGACTGTCCCAAAAGATTTCGTTACCTTGGTCTGACCATCATCACAGTAGTTTTCGTCACCTTGTTCCAACCATCATCACAGTAGTTCTTTGTGAGCTTTTTCCACTCAAACCTCACGTTAGTTTAATCCGATGACCGGGCTAGATCCAAATCAGGAGATTACCGCCATATTTTTTGTTGTAAATTTTCATCCTAGATCTGCATCTGCCAAAGCTATAAAAGTAAGGCTCGGATTCTTCATCTACAAAATTTAAATTATGAAAAAAAAATATTATGGAACCCAGATTTACATGCCTGCATTTTTGAAACTCATATTTAACGTTATTGACTTTAGTTATAGATATGTCACAAACCAATATTTTGTTTGAAGGTTTAGTTACTTTTTTTAATAACTAATTCCCCTAGTTTTCGTTTCTAGTTACGTAAATGTAACTAATTTGCCACACTGCCAGGTAATAATTAGTGACATGTGTGTAACAAATTCTACTTGTTATTATTGTGCAGCGGTGATGAAAGGAGATATATTTACGTATGTCAAGCATAGCGGTCAATGGCTCAGAGATGATAATTACTAGGCCGGTGTTTCGTATGCAGCCCTCATACCGTCGACGACCAAGTATGAGGATTTAACTAAAGTTTTGTTCATGTGTTCCGGGGAAAGTTAAATCAAAACACTCATAAGGTTCTGAGTGTTAAATACGAAACAGAAGGGGCGGTAAAACCAATAGTAATTGACTCCGACATTACTTTGGCATGTTATTTACATATCCAGAAAGAGAAACTGGATACATAAAAAATGTCTTTGGTTTTGTAGCTTGAGTCATTGAAGACTTCTTCTGCGCATGTTGGTTCCACTCTGAATGCCGGAGGTAGTGGTTTTCGGGGAGCTGAAGAGTCCTCTCTTCTTGCCGGAGAACCATCTCATATCCCCAACGACGGAAACATATTTGACACAAGTGAGAGTGAGTCCCCTCCAGCCGCCGACGAACCGAGCACCCCTCCACCCGTCGGTGAACGAGCCAGCCCCATCCAGGCGTCGGCAAACTGAGCACTTCTCCGTCTTCTCAAGGAGCAACAACAATTTCATTATCAGATTCCACACTCTTAAACGTGATGGACATACGTTCTCCCATAAGGGTATATAAAGGAGGATTGGATGCTAACAAAGCTGTGTTGCAAAAACATTGGAGCATGTTTGCAATCAACAATCATTTTACGTTCAAGGTTAGAACATCTACTACACAGTATCTCCATGTGGTTTGTCGTGATGACTCTTGTAAGTGGACCGTACGGGCAGTTAGACTGAGGAAAATCTTATTATTTCATATAACGAGGTAATATTGGAAAAATCAATATATAAATTAGTTACGTAATATAATGAATTAATTATAAGTTAGTCACTATTTTCACGGTTTAGTTACTAACCTATAGAAATTAGTTACATGAATGTAACTAATTTCTTGGATATTAGTTACAAGTATGTAACTAATAACTGTAAGCAATATTAGTTACACCATTGTAACTAAAATCTGTAAAACAGTATACATTTATATAACTTGTTATTATGCCTGATGTTTGTAGGTTTGACTCTGAGCACTCTTGTGTTGCACAATACAGGCAAGGACACCAACCTCAGGTAACCATGTATTTGGTTGGTGAGGTTGTGAAACACAGGCTCGTAGATCCAACATTATCACCGTGTAGGCCTAAAGACATCACGACGCACATGGAGCAAGATTATGGAGTGCAAATGAATTATAAAAGCATGGAGGATAAAGAGAAAGCTTTAGAATCGTTATATTGGACTGAGGACGGATCATTCGCAAAGCTGCCTACATTGAGGTACGATGGACACGGCCAATCCAGGTTCTTCATTCGATCTTGTGAGTACTGTACGTTTTTGTCGTTTTAGATACTTCTTTATGTCTCTTAGTGTATGGAAAAAGGGGTGGACGTACCTTCGTCCCATAATTATCATCGATGAAACTTTTCTGATGAATTACTATAAAGGCACGCACTTTTCAGCTTGGGGGATGGATAAAAACAAACAGATTTATCCACTCGCCTTTGGCTTTGGCGTTGGTGATTTAGAGTCTATTGAGTCATGAGTTTACTTCTTGACACAGTTAAAAAAAGCAATTGGGGAGAGACAACATCAGGTGATTGTATCGGATACGAACAAATGAATACTTCAGGCTATTGGAAAGATATTCAGAGAATCTGATAATGGGTATTGCATGTAATCTCTACTGAAAAATGTGTGGAATAAATTCAAAGGTTTGACGAAAGAAGCGGCATACAAATTTTTTGGTGTGCGGAATAAATTCAAAGATTTGACGAAAGAAGCGGCATGCAAATTTTTTGGTGCGACCTAAGGCGTACACACACGTCGAGTGGGAAAAGTTTATGGGTATGCTTGATGAAGAAGACATGGGAATCCGAACCTACCTTGAGATGGAGGTAGGCCATGAAAGTGGGCTCTCGCACATTTTAGCGAAAAAGGTACTCCATCATGACTTCCAACAATGCCGAATCTTTGAAATCTGTACTTGCAAAGCTTGAGAATTTCCGATCTCAAAGATCTTTGATTTCTTGAGGGAGAGGATGACAAAATGGTTTTATGAAAGAAGAGAAAAAGCCTTGGGAACCATGACTGCTCTCTCTGTGGATTCGAATGCAAAGCTTATCGAGTACATTAGACTAGCTTGTGGAATGTAGGTAAGCTTGTGTAAATATATATATATTAGTTACATATATGTTACTAAATTTCGTGTATTAGTTACGAGTTTGTAACTAAACTTTGTGAATTAGTTACAAACGTGTAACTCAAATATATTTATTAGTTACTTACACGTAACTAATATATATTTACAAGTATGTAATTTTGTGTATTAATTACTTATGACTAATAATATATATATATATATATATATATATATATATATATATATATATATATATGTTACGAACACGTAACTAATAAATATTAATTAGTTACACATACGTAACTAAACTCTATTTTTTAGTTACAGATACGTAACTAAATTTTTGTTGTTGTTGTTGTATAGGTGCGACCATCATCGGTGAACGAGTTCGAGGTCATTGATAGAGATGGTCAGTAATGGGCTATAAATTTGGCGAATAAGGCATGCACGTGTCGTATGTTTCAAATAGATAACTTTATATGTCCCCACAGGATCACATGTTGTCTCTTTCGAAACTACGTTGTTGAGGACTATATTTCTTTGTTTTATACTACAGACTATTGAAAATCTTCTTATATAGGTGTAATCCATCCACACGGCAGCGTTGAGTCATGGGTGATTCCCGACAACATGAAATAGATCATAGTCAAACCACCTTCAACGTACGCACGTTAGGCTGGTAGACCAAAAAGAGAAGAATACCATCTCAAGGAGAAGGTGATAGCACTGGTGGTCAAAAATGTTCTCAATGTGGAGGAGTATGACACAACCGGGCAACCTGTCGCAGTCCAATTCCGTTGAACGAAATGCAATAACCTAATTTAGTTATGAACTTTTTGGTTCTCATGGTGTATGTTTAATTCTAGACATGGCTGTAAATTTGAATTTGAATGCAAAACCCCTAGCGTAATTTGAATTTGAATGCAAAATCACTAGCGTAATTTGAATTTGAATTTGACTTCATTTGTATAAGCTGCATTTAATGCTATTTAATGCCTTCAACAATATATTTGTATCAGGTTTGAAACCTGCATTTATTGGTATTAAATGCCATCGACAATATATTTGTATAAGGTTTAAAGCTCCATTTATTGCATACAACAACCTTTAATCGTGTATGGGCACTATCAAACGAAATTTGTTTCCCTTTTTCTCTCTTTAGACGTGTGAAACAATAACCATGTGCTATAAATTTGTTTCCTCTTTTGCTTTTTGGCAGGTATCTTCATACATCAATGCACAAAATAATTTTCCTCTTTCTTTTGACGGAGGCCACGAAATTGTCATCTAGAACATGCTTCTAGATGTTTCTTTATTTGTTTAGGACAATACAAGAAAATGCCATGTAGAATTTTCTCATAAAATTTCATAAATTGAAATTTAATCCTCAAGGCCCAAAACTAATCATGGCCGTGTGAATTAATTCACATTATCATCATATGATAATGTCCAAAATCTTATTTTGACATTTATACCATCTTATGTCCTAATGGACAAAATTACCCTTTAGACAATCTTCGTAAAATTCGTCTAGTTCAACACTTGAACTTGTTTTGACTTAGCTACTAGTTTAACAAATCCTACTCTAATGAATTGTGGTAGTGACCTCATGGATCCAAAACAAAGCTTGAGCTAGCATACTTGGACACAAAAGTTCACAAACCTTTTCCAAGTTCTAACTTAATGTCAACCGACTCAACTAAAGGGTTGACACTGAAAATCTCTCGGTTTAAATAAATATATTTTCTACTTCAAATTCTACTTAATTGTGATGAGTGGATCCATTGAATATTATCTATATTTTCCCTTCATGAATATCATCAACTAGATGAGATTTATAAAATTACCATATTACCCTTCTAGTTGTTATTTCCTCAACTCATTTGTCACTTGTGAATAAGTTAGAAACAATGTATTGACGAGGAGCTAACAAGTCACATTGATTCATCCAAAAGAGTCATGACTCAATTCGGACACTGGCCAGTTCATTTATTCACATTCCAAGAAACAAAGCATGAGGTGATATACATTGCATTTCAGCAATCTTGTACATGAATTCCATATCTATGAGATCTTCACAAAGTTGTTCATGACATCTTCATAACTTAGTACTTCATCGATAAGTCTTTTCTATATCACATAGTGAATCTAGAACTCTGATTTTCTCAAATGAGCGTATGTAAGCTATGAAATGACATGTCTCATTTCAGGATTGAGGTAAGCATGATGCAATTCATACATAATGACTTTGAGACAGAAGAGGTTAAATGGTTTGTTCTTATACCATCCCTAGAAGTGCACTGGTCAATTCAGTATCTTCAGAAGATACCTAGGAAGAGCTATAGAGTCTCCAACTCTCTATGTCTCATAACCAGACATCATAGGTTCTCCTAACAATCATACTGGGATCAATAGCCCTTTGATCCTTAGATTGTGAATATACTGTTTTAAGCAAGCCATGAAGAGTTTATTCATGCAAATCTGTATTTGACTCTTCATTTGTTGTTAGCTATGTTTAAGGACTAAAGACTAAGGTTTATCATAAAGCTTCAAACAAACAAGGAAGAATGAATGAAATTTTTAACTCTTTATTAATTTTTCAGGAGTTACAAGCAAGAGTCTTCGTGAGACTTTATTACATCAAATGCATATACGCAATATCTACTACTCTTCTTGTGGGCATCAAAGCCAACAAACTCCCACTTGACTCAAAGAAGATGTGAGTAGTCCTTCATGCCCAATCCCTCTCGATGCTGGTCGAAGACCTTGCTGGCTAAAGCCTTGGTGAATGGATCTGCCCGGTCGTCCATCGTCGAGATCTTCTTCACCTACACGTCTCCGTGCTATACTATCTCTCGAATAAAATGGTATTTCCTTTCAATACGCTTAGAGGGCTTATGGCTTCGAGGTCCCTTTGAGTTAGCGACAGCCCCACTGTTATCACAATAAAGTGTCATGGGCTCATCGACTTTTGGAACGACTTCCAAATACTTAATGAATTTTTTAAGCCATATAGCCTCTATGGATGCTTCACAAACAGCCACATATTCTGCTTCCATTGTGGAGTCAGCAATGCAAGATTGTTTGATACTCCTCCAAACAACAGATCCACGATTCAGGATGAACACATATCCTGAAGTGGATTTCCTAAGATCCTTATTGTTGGAATTGATCTAGGGTTAAGAAAAGATTTAACGCTTCGAGCAAGCGTAGGAAAATAAAAATTTTCTTTTAAACAAGTAAAACGATTTTACTAACCTAGACAAAGAGCAAGCACATGTTACTATTAAAATTATCTAAAAGCGATTACACGTTTACTGACCTTTATGAAGCTTGATCGTTGAGAAGCTTGTGGAGGTTGAAATGCTCGTCTCCCCACGCAACTCGTCTTTCTTCGTTCTTCGGAACTCGAGTAACCACGAACGTTTCTATAACATAAATCACTCGAGATAAGAAGGAATTAGTGTGTGGGCACTTTTAAACACGACGACTCAAGAACAAGTCTAAGAGTCGAAGAGCTAAAACACTAGGTCAAATGTGGACCTAGGTGCCAAAACAATAACGAAAAGAACTAGAGAGAGAGGGAGTTGGGCGGCCACAAGATCTAGAGAGAGAAGCTCTCAATCTCTAACTTATGTGGAATGAGAAAACAATGAGAATGAGGGCCCTATTTATAGGAGAAGAATTACCTTCAACAAGGTAGTTTTTCTTCTATAGAATATCACATAATTCACGAGCAAAATTTGCCGTCCTTCTCTTTAAGTCACACGGCCAACATGGCTTCTAGAAGCCTTGAATTTGTTTCGTCTTTTGTTTTGCTTCTCCCTTGCCTATTGTTGGCCGCCCATACCAATTTCCTTCTAGAGGAAATTTGTTTCCTTTTTTTCTTTTGGCAAGTATCTTCATACATCAATGCACAAAATTTGGTCTCTCTTCGTTTGGTTTGGACGTGCAGCCCTTCTAGAAGGTGCTTCTAGATTTTTTTTTCATTTGTTCATGAATACATAAGAAAATCCCATTAAGAATTTTCAAGTAAAATTCCATAAAATGAAATTAATCCTCAAGGCCTAAATTTCTTAACTTGGCCGAGTGATATTTGTCATCATATGACAATGTCAAAAAATTTATTGACATTCATTTCGTCATATGTCCAAAAAGATAAAAATACCCTTTAGACAATTTTCGTAAAACTTGTCTCGTTCTTGTTTTGACTTATCTTCTAGTTTAACTAATACTACTCGACAGGACTTGTGATAGTGACCTCATGGATACAAATGAACAAAACTTGAGCTAATGTCAACCGACTCCACTAAAGAGTTGACATTGAGAATCTCTCGGTTCAAATGAGTTTACTTTCTACTCAAGAATTCACTAAATATTATCTATGTTTACCCTTCATGAATATCATCATCTAGTCAGGATTTACAAAATTACCATTTTACCCTTCTAGCTGGTATTTCCTCAACTCCTTTGTCGCTTGTGAATAAGTTAGAAACAATATATTGACGAGGAGCTAACAAGTCACATTGAGTCATCCAAAAGAGTCATGACTCAATTTGGACACTGACCAGTTCATTTATTCACATTCCAAGGAACAAAGCATGAGGTGATACACATTGCATTTCAGCAATCTTGTACATGAATTCCATATCTATGAGATCTTCACAAAGTTACTCATGACATCTTCATAACTTAGTACTTCACCAATAGGTCTTGTTTAGAATCACATAGTGAATCCAAACTCTGACTTTCTCAAATGAGAATACGTAAGCTATGAAATGACACGTCTCATTTAAGGATTGAGGTAAGCATGATGCAATTAAATGGTTTGTTCTTATTCTGTCTCTAGAAGTGCACTGGTCAATTCAGTACCTTAAGAAGATACCTAGAAGAACTATAGAGTCTCCAACTCTCTATGCCCCATAACCAGACATCATAGATTCTACTAACAATCGTACTGAGATCAATAGTCCTTTGATCCTTAGATTGTGAATAGGCAGTTTTAAGCAAACCATGAAGAGTTTGTTCATGCAAATCTACATTTGTCTCTTCATATGTTGTTAGGTTTGTTTAAGGACTAAAGACTATAGTTTATAATAAATCTTCAAACAGACAAGGAATAATGAATGAACGTTTCAACTTTTATTAATTATTCAGCAGTTACAAGCAAGAGTCTTCGTGAGCCTATATTACGTCAAATGTACATAAATAGACACAACTACTCTTCTTGTGGGCACCATTGACAACAAACTCCCACTTGACTAAAAGAAGATGTGAGTAGTCCTTCATGCCTAATCCATCCCGATGCTGGTCGAAGACCTTGTTCGCTAGGGCCTTGGTGAATGGATCTGCCAGGTTCTCCACCGTTGAGATCTTCTTCACCACCACGTCTCCGCGCTGCATGATCTCTCGAATAAAATGGTATTTCCTCTCAATATGTTTAGAGCGCTTATGGCTTCGAGGTTCATTTGAGTTAGCGATAGCCCCACTGTTATCACAATAAAGGGTCATGGGCTCGTCGACATTTGGAACGACTTCCAAATACTTAAGGAATTTTCTAAGCCATACAGCCTCCTTCCATGCTTCACAAAAAGCCGCATATTCTTCTTCCATTGTGGAGCTAGCAGTGCAAGATTGCTTAATACTCCTCAACACAACAGCTCCACCATTAAGGATGAACACATATCCCGAAGTGGATTTCCTGGAATCCTTATCCGCTTGAAAATCGGAGTCGGTATATCCCGTCATAGTCAGGTCAGTACCTGAATATGTAAGCATCAAGTTCTTAGTTCTCCGAAGATACTTAAGAATATGTAATCAAGTGGGAGTTTGTTGTCAATGGTGCCCACAAGAAGAGTAGTTGTGTCTATTTATGTACATTTGACGTAATATAGGCTCACGAAGACTCTTGCTTGTAACTGCTGAATAATTAATAAAAGTTGAAACGTTCATTCATTATTCCTTGTCTGTTTGAAGATTTATTATAAACTATAGTCTTTAGTCCTTAAACAAACCTAACAACATATGAAGAGACAAAGCCCGGTTCTTCCAATCTCGATACTTAAGAACATGCTTAACAGTAATCTAGTGTTCGGGTCCAGGGTTGCATTGAAAACGGCTAACTACGCCAACTGCGAAGCAGATATCTAGCCTAGTGCAAAGCATAGCATACATGAGACTTCCTATGGCTAAGGCGTAAGGAATTTTTCTCATGTCCTCAATCTCTTGTGCAGTCTTGGGAGACTAGTCCGTAGAGAGTGAGACTCCATGCCTAAAGGGTGTTTGGCCCTTCTTGGAGTCTTGCATCGAGAAGCGATCCATCACCTTATCAATATAAGATGCTTGAGAGAGCGACAAAGCCCGGTTCTTCCAATCTCGAAAGATTTGGATCCCCAGAATGTACGCGGCTTCTCCTAGATCCTTAATATCGAATTGCTTTGCTAGCCAGACATTAACCTCAGATAAATTACCCACATCATTACCTATGAGTAATATATCATCGGCATACAGTACCAGAAACACACCTTTACCTTCGCGTATTAACTTGTAAACACATGGCTCTTCTATTGACTGCTCAAAGCTGAAACTCTTTACAGTTTCATCGAATCTAATATTCCATGACCTAGATGCTTGCTTTAATCCATAAATGGACTTAAGCAACTCACAAACCTTGGTCTCTTGACCTTCTTCCAGGAAATCGTTTGGTTGAGCCATATAAATGCGCTCGTAAAGATTGCCATTCAGGAAGGCACTCTTGACATCCATTTTCCAGATCTCATAATCGAGAGTTGCAGTTATGGATAGAAGTATGCAGATGGATTTAAGCATCACGACTGGCGAGAATGTGTCTTCATAGTCAATCCCTTCATTTTGGGTGTAACCCTTAGCCACTAGTCATGCTATGAACGTTTTGGCGTTCCCATCCGGACCCCTTTTCTTCTTGTATATCCAGTTACACCCTACGGGTTTAATCCCTTCAAGACGGTCTACAAGTTTCCAGACTTTGTTGACATACATCGTGTGCATTTCAACTTTCATGGCGTCAAGCCAAAGGTTTGATTCAGAACAAGCCATCTCTTGGCTATAGGAAACAAGATCATCCATGTCAGAGACGGCTACATGAGTGTCTCCAAAATACATTTACCTGTCAGGCTTTTGAGTAGCCCTCTCACTACATCGAAGTACTACTTGACGAGGTTCTGATGAGTTAGGTTGTGTTTCAGTTGGGGTAAGAACAGTTCTTATAGATGAGGTAGAAGCATCCTCACCCAACTTTTCTTCAAGCACAATTTTGCTTCTAGGTTTTACATTCTTCATAAAGTCCTCCTCAAGGAAACGAGCGTTCGTGCTAAAGAAAGTCTTGTCGTCCTCGGGACTATAGAATGTGAAACCTTTAGTTTCCTTTGGATATCCCACAAACAGGCAAATTCTGACCTACTAGCTACCTTGCTAGTCTTTTGCCTTAGCACATGTGCAGCGCAACCCCAAATTTGGATGTGGCCTAGATTTACTTTACGGCCAGTCCATCGTTCATAAAGAGTACCAGGAATTGTTTTAGACAGAACTTGGTTCAGAATGTAAGTGGCTGTTTCGAGGGCATATCCCTAAAAGGAAAGAGGGAGTGATGAGTAACTCATCATTGATCTAACCATCTCCATTAGAGTTTGGTTCCTTCTCTCTGACACTCCGTTTTGTTGAGGTGTGCCAGGTGCTGTAAGCTGAGAAGCGATACATTCTTCTTTAAGAAAGTCATCGAACTCTCCAGACATATACTCACCACCTCGATCGGATCGAAGAGTTTTGATCTGTTTGCCAGTTTGCTTTTCCACTAAAGCCCTAAAGACCCTAAATACGTTAAAGGTCTCGGATTTGTGTTCGAGCAAATAGACAAAACCGTATCTTGAGTAATCATCGGTGAAGGTAACGAAGTATTCGTATCCTCCCCGTGCCTGTGTACTGAGCGGACCACATACATCAGAATGTACAAGTTCCAGCAACTCAGTGGCTCTTCGACCCTTAGCTGAGAAAAGTCGCTTAGTCATTTTTCCTTCTATACAAGATTCACAAGTAGGTAGTGAACCTATTGCAGAGGCTTTGAGTGGACCGTCCATCACAAGTCTCTTAATCTTGTCTAGACTGATATGACCAAGTCTTAAGTGCCAGAGATATGTTGATTTTATTAGCTCGGAGGATTCCGAAAGTTTGATCCTCTTTGGCTCCCTAACTAGGTCATTATCTATTTCGGTGTCTAATAGAGAAGGTTGAGTGGGATAGATGTAGAAAAGAGCATTCTTCATACATGCATCAGTGACAAAAGAATTGTCAGGAAACGAAATACGAATTCCATTCTTAATGAACTTTAAACAATAATCTTGCTCACGAAGACGAGCAACAGATATTAAGTTCTTCCCAAAGGAAGGAACGAAATAAACATTATTCAAGTTTAAAGTGCGGTCTTCGAAAGACAGCATCACAGATCCCACAGCCTTCGCAGATATCACCCCATTTGAAGTAGAAGTGGCCTTCCTCTAAGCTTTTGGTTTTCTTGAAACTAGTCACGGAAAAAAAATATGGTTAGTAGCAGCGGAGTCAAGAATCCATGTTGATACATTATCAGCTACTAAGCATGCTTCGGTAATTAGTACAATACTATGTTCCTTTGCTTTGAGGTAGGTAGGACAGTACTTTTCCTTGGCCTTGCAAAGTCTCTTCTTAGATCCAGAGGTGGAGGTTTTGTCCTCATTAGCATATGCCTCTCCATGATTCCTCTTTCTCTTAGTGAGATCTTCAGCAGTGTGAAGCTCCTTTATAAGCTCGGTAACAGTGTACTCTAGCTTGTTTATGGAGTAGTTCAACTTGAAGGTATCAAGACACTCGGGGAGAGTCTAGACATCCACAAACGAGAATGGGTAGAAATGCTATCAGAGGTGATATGGTCATACCGAACAACCAAGCACTACGCAACTGGGGAAACACCTTTCTCTCTCGTATACGGTACTGATGCTCTAATCCCAATAGACGTTGTGATCCCGACTATACGAAGGGAAAATTTCTCAACAGAGGTAACACCTAAAACCTACATTCAAAACTCGACTTTTTAGAAGAAAAGCGAGAAAAAGCTCGATTAAAAAAAATTTAGCTAACCAACAAAAAGTTGCTCGGCACTTTAAAAGAAAAGTTCAACTTAGCAAATTCGCAATTGATGAATAAGTCCTCACGAAACACCAAAGTCCCACAAGATGGAGCGTCGATGCTAACAAGGAAGGACCATACGTCATCAAAGAAGACTTCAGGAACGTGGTGTACTGACTACAATACATGAACGGAGAATTGGAAAAAAAAATTTACGGAACGCCGAGCTCCGACGTTTTTATGCTTAGTTGAACTTTTAATTCCAAAAAGCGGCTTGGCCACAAAGCATTGTATTTCTCAAAATTCAAAAAACGGCATGGCCATAAATCTGTAATCAATCAACAGTTTCAATGCAAAATATTTTCCACCCAAAGGTTATTATGTACGTTATCTATTTCTCAAACACATCCTATGTTTTACTCCTAAAAAACTTAAGAAGTAAAACAAGGGAAGGAAGAGTCATATACATAATCCGCTAAGCCCGAGAAAAACTCATTTTAAGTTCCGATCAAGTTCTATTTTCAAAAAGGACCAAGTTTAAAAATCTTAACCTTCAAAAGTTCTCAAGCAGATTTACTTTTGAAAACGATCAGCTTTTGTTTTTCGAAAATGGGCTAAGGCCAAGTTTTTAAGTTCTCGAGCAAATTTGCTTTTGAAAAACGATCAAGTTTTGATTTTCGAAAATGGGCTAAGGCCAAGTTATTAGGTTCCGAGCAGATTTACATTAAAAAAGGGCTAAGTCTAATTTCTCATGACAAATCAAATTTTACCATCTGATTTAGCAAAAGTCTATACTTTCGGATTAAAAAAGGTAAGCAATTGAAAATATTTGTATAGTAAACCCAACCATGTGTCAATTGTACTAAGCCCAAGAGGGTTATAATAAAAGATAATATTACAAGAAATGGATTGGATCATAGATTAATAGTTCCAAATCCTTTCGGGTTGGAGCAAAGAAAAAAAAGAGAGAAAAAAAGGATTGTTACTTTTTGAAGCTGTTTCGGTTCTGGTCTCGGTCTCGTCACCGGCTCTATGAGAGGGGACTCGGGTCGGGCGTTTCCTCGGCCGACTCTGAGTCGTCGTCCTAGTCTGTGGCATCCAAATTTGGATTCCTCGGACCAAGAGTCTTCACCGCCTCGATGAGACCGACATTGTAGAGGTCATTTCTCATGTTGCGGTAATCGTCTGAAGTCTTGTACACCTTCACGCCCTCCGCACCAGCCACGCTACACGCAGCCTCGAGATTGGGATGATGCTTCTCCTCGAGCTCCAACTTGACCCTTTCCACCTCGGCTCTCGCGGCATCACGCTCCTTAAGCAATGGACCGTTCCTTTTCCGGAGCGAGTGAAGCTCGGCACCTATGGTGGCGACTAAGCTCACCTCGCCAGCTAGAGCCTGCGAAGTACAAAAATACATAAACAACCAAACAGTCGCACCAAAAGTCAAAAAGGGAAAGGTACGTACCAAGGCATTGGCCTTACCGATCGATACCAGACATTCCACGGCTGCCTTCACCCTCATGGCATTGACCTCGCTAGCGGTCAAGTGCTCGTGAAGGAAAGTAATGGTCGAAACCAAATGGTCCCGAGCATCGGAAGGCTCCGCGATCTCTGTCACGGCGGAGGACTTCGAGGGTTCAAATGCTTTAAGTGGAGGTGGAGCCGAGGACTTTCACGGAGTCGATGACTAGGCAGTGGCCCGCTGGCGCTTAGGGTTGGCGGGACGCCGGCATGGGCTGTTCTTTTCCTTCCCATATCTGTGAGAGACCAGGTAAACCTCACTAACCTAATAAGGTTAATAAAATACAAATTATAATAAGAAACGTAAATTACTAAAATAAATAAACTGACTAGAGTAAGGGTAGTAATAATAGTGATCCAAAAAATCTAGGTCCAATAAGACGTAGATCGAACGGTCGGACTCGGGGATATAAAAAATATGAGACTGATCTGGAAGATCATGTTCGTCGTATTGAGGCAAGGAACCTGAAATAAAACACAAAAATTAGATAACATGACACTAATAAAATGAACAAACTATACAAATGTTTGAGCCGCACCAAGTTCTGAGAACTCGCCAGCGATCAAACACTGGTCTAAACAGAAAGCTCCTTCAACCTAGAAAAAAATGACCTTCCATTTTTTCAGACTGGTCGGAAGACGATCACTATGTTCTCAAAGGTGTCATGCGGACATGCATAATAAAAGCTGTGCTGTCTGAGGACGACTTAAGACTATAAAACTAAGCAAAGTCTTCCTGTCCTGGAGGCCCGTTATAATACTTGACCCATAATGCCGTCATCCCAACGAAAATCTTTTAAATGTTAGGAACAAGCTAGGTCAAAGTGCAACCCAGGTCGGCCATAAATTGAGATATCAACGGGTGCATTGGCAACCCCCCTATGACCCTTAAAATGTGGGTGTTGAAAGAAACCTTCCCAGGTGGAGGATTGCACGCCCGTTCATGTTCTTCAGGGGCCGACAAGATAATCCTCTCGGAAAGTTGGAACTCCTTGCGCACGTTCTCAATGTATGAGGATGAGACCCGAGAAGTCCATTGGGAAGCCAAAAACTGGCCCTCTTTGTGTTCCAAAACCTCTTCCTCGAGGTCTTCTTCAAGAACATTGACTCCGAAGGTCCGACCACTAAGGCCAGACGGGTCAGATTCGATAGCACCGCTTCCTACCCCCCGAAGTCGATGAGGCGGCAGGTTCCGGGCCCGAACTTAGAGGGGCTTTGATCCACTCTACAAACGCTTAAGCACTGGATTCTGAAGACATCTCTTCCCTGCACTAAAACTTGGGGGGATCAAAAAGCCTATCCATAAGCTCTTTATTCATAAGCTTGGGATGTATAGGGGGACAGTGGAAAACTTCGGATAGTGCAACAACAAATGGGGGTCGGTCCCACCCGACTTCTGAAATAACATACCAATCGATATCTCGGAAAAAAGGGACACTAGCCTAGAAGGGAGAATGATATCCTAAGGCTCTGCTCTTCGGACCACTCTATGTTCGATTCTCTAATCTGGTCGCGACATACCTCTCGTCTCCTATGATATCAGGTAATAAGCTATAATTCCTAGCATAACAACGAAACTAAAACCAAGGCCGAGAAGCTTCAAGAACACTCTTGCCATTTACTACGGAAAAGGTGCAAGAAACACATGCATTAGGAATCAAATCACAGAAAAAGACAAAAACGACTTACCCAGAAGATTTGAGGATTAAGAAGTCTGAAAATCAAAGCTTTCACTTGGAAAAAGCGTCAGAGAAGTTAAAAAGTCTCGTGAAAGTCGGAGAGAAGAAAAGGCTACAAAATTTGGAGAGGTTTTGAAATGAAGATCAAAATCCGGGTAAAAACGTTATATATCCGCGCAACGGACGGCCATGATGAAGCGTACTAAGGAAGCTTCGTAGATCTAAAGGCGGACAAGGACAATCGCTACGTTTAGAATAAATCAAACACAGAACGACGCCGTGTGAATAGACCTAAAAAAAGACCCGAAAATATTCTATCTCAGCCAATACCGAGGAGATAAAACAGTAAAAGTGTTCGAGGTTTAATTGAATGGAGGATTAAATTATATAGTTCCTTATCATTTTTACTAAATGCTAAGAAAATGGAAGGCAGTTGTTAGTCACATAATTTGAATTGACCGAGAATGCTACTTGGATTTCCGAGAACAGAGACATCCAGCACCGAGTTCGAGTCAAATAGGCCTTAGAACTACTGAACGTTAAGGAATGACCCGTTCATAAGTCAAGAATGAACTCTATCAGGCAGAATTTTGAAGAGAAGAGAAGAATGTAGTTCAAAAACTAGTCAAAACAAAATAAACACGAGTAAAACTAAAGCAAAATGCACACTTCAATGGTAAAGGTCGAGCATTCGAGAAATTACCGAGCACTACAAGAGTAACGATAACGGTTACTAAGAAACCATCTAGATCGTGGGATTGATCACCCCACAATCCGCGTCACCACACTTGCAGACACGGTACGTTCAAAAGCCCAAGACACCTATAAATAAGAGGATGAGCAGACAGAACAAAGCAGATGCACATACA